>NW_027062846.1:22500-84524 GCF_032884065.1 Artemia franciscana | reverse complement strand
AATGTTTTTATAACTATCAAACGCTCTGAATAAGCTTGATTTCAACAGGAGGCGGTAATAATATAATATTTGAAAGAAATTTTTGACTTTGGAAGAATCCTTGGAAGAATATACCAGCGTAGACACTAAATTTATTCGTCGCCAAAATATTACTCCTTTAGACATCTCCATCATATGTTTTTGTTTGTGCAATTTCCATTCCAAAAAACCTGATAATATACATTTCTTTTCTGTTGCTTATGTTTAGTTTTAGTAAGACTTCTCATTGCGGGACGAAAGAATCACAAAAATTAATTATTTTTGACGATAATTGACTTTTCAGAATACTTTTCATTGAAAATTCTCAAGTAATGGCTTAAGTGACACCTAACCCAACTTTCTAAAACGGTCACAGATGAACTACCGCGTGACCTGCAAATAAAAACCCTGCTTAGATATTATTATTTTGATTTACTTTAATTACAATTGGGACTGTGGACTTACAATTAAGATTTTGATGTGTGCTAGTCAGCCTCTGTGTTCAAGATAGAAGCCAATTTGGCTAGCAATTTAGAAGATATCTAGTAGCTTAGTGCAATAATGGAAATTTGGAATTCTTACAAAATCTCACAAAAGATAGACAACTAGTTGTTTTTTACAACCTTAGAGTACCAAGGACATTAAAAATTGCATAAATTTCTACTTACTTCATTCTCTTACAGATCTTCATTTATTGACTTTTTTTCTTCTCTCTCCGCATTAGTTATCCTCCTGCACCTAGTTGGTGGGGGCGCTTCACGCCCCCTCAAGCCACCCCGCGCGCGTAAGTCCTTACGCGCTATATTAGTTACGTGAAATTGTAGTTGTGTCCTTATATATATATATATATATATATATATATATATATATATATATATATATATATATATATATATATATATAAATATATATATATATAAATATATATATATATATATATATATATATATAATATATATATATATATATATATATATATATATATATATATATATATATATATATATATATATGTTTTTAACTACTTAAAACTTGCGAATATACAACATTCTTTCCTGTCCCATTGTCTGTGCATATAAATAGATTGTCAGGTTTACCGACTCTTGAACTTGCAACATATAATTGTCCATGAGAAAAACAATCCGTATTCAGATCTATACCTCATGATTCTAATGATTGCCCTTGAGCTTTGTTGATGGTGATTGCTAATCGAACATTCCCTGTGTCCCCGTCGTCATTTATATAAAAAATTAGAAAATATCCCCCTGTATCCCTCGGCATCCCCGTTGTAGTTGTGTCCCTGTGTCCCAGTCGTCCTTTTACATTCCCTATGTCCCAGTCGTCATTTGTGTCCCGGTCGTCATTTATATTCCCTGTGTCCCGGTGTCCCGGTCGTCATTTGTGTCCCGGTGTCCCGCTCTGTTTACACATTCATTTTTGAATTGGTATATGATGTTTTTTAGTTTTTTTCCGTTTTTCCTTCTTATTTTTTTGGATTTTAGTTTTTTTGTAGTTTTTACATTTTTTTAGTTTTTTTTAGTTTTCTTTTTTTTAGTTTTTAGTTTTTTACCTTTTTTCAGTTTTTTTAGTTTTTATTTCTTTTTTTGTTTTTAGTTTTTTGCCTTTTTTAGTTTTTTTAGATTTTTAGCTTTTTTAGTTTTTTCGGTTTTTTTCTTTTTATTTTTTTTTTGTAGTTTTTACCTTGTAGTTTCGAACCTGGAACCTCTTGAGCCTAGAACCTTGAACATAAGGCCCTACCAATTTAGCTACATCGGCTTGAATACATTCGTTTTTGAATTGGTATATGATGAAATAATTCAGACAAACACGGACGTCACTCGACAGACAGACAGACAACTTATATATATATATCTATATATATAAAAATAAGTTGTCTGTGGATGGATGGATGGATGGATGTGTGGATGGATGTGTCAGGTGACGTCACCTGAAAAAACTGGATTAGGTGACGTCAAAACTGAAAAAACTAAAAAAAGGCAAAAACTACAAAAAAAAACTAAAAACTAATAAAAAAAATAAAAAAGCTAAAAAACTAAAAAAACTATAAAGGTAAAAACCAATAAAAAACTAAAAAAAAAACTGAAAAAACTAAAAAAAGGCAAAAACTACAAAAAAAAACTAAAAACTAATAAAAAAAGTAAAAAAGCTAAAAAACTAAAAAAACTAAAAAAACTAAAAAAAGGTAAAAAACTAAAAAAAATAAAAAATAAAAAAAAACTAAAAAAAAGGAAAAAACTGAAAAATAAGCTAAAATAAAGGTAAAAACCAATAAAAAACTAAAAAAAAAAAGGAAAAAACTAATAAATGACGACACTCAAAGAGAAAGCGACCAGGACAAAAAACTAAAAAAAAAGGCAAAAACTACAAAAAAACTAAAAACTAATAAAAAAAATAAAAAAGCTAAAAAACTAAAAAAACTAAAAAAGGTAAAAAACTAAAAAAACTAAAAACTAAAAAAAACTAAAAAAGGTAAAAACTAAAAGAACTAAAAAAGAAAAAAATAAATGACGACACTCAAAGAGAAAGCGACCAGGACAAAAGGAATGTTCGATTAGCAATCAACAAAGCACCGGGACACAGGGAGTATAAATGACGACCAGGACACAAGTAAAAAAAAAAATTAACAAAACTAAAAAGAAGGTAAAATAAAAACTACAAAAACAAACTAAAAAGAAAAAAACTAAAAAAGCTAAAAAACTAAAAAAAAACTAAAAAAAAGGTAAAAATCTAATAACTAAAAAAAAACTGAAAAAAATAAAAAAAGGCAAAAACTACAAAAAAATAAAAACTAATAAAAAAACTAAAAAAGCTAAAAAACTAAAAAAACTAAAAAAAACTAAAAAAGGTAAAAAACTAAAAAAAACTAAAAACTAAAAAAGAAAAAAACTAAAAAAAAGGAAAAAACTGAAAAATAAAAGAGAAAAAGAAAACTAAAAAAATATGAATAAATATATATAAAAATAAGTTGTTTGTGGGTTATGTCTGTCTGTCTGTCTGTCGAGTGACGTCGTGTTTGTCCGCATATGACGTCTGAATTATTTCACACTAATACAAAAGAAGAAAAAAAACTAAAAAAGGTAAAAACTACAAAAAAAACTAAAAACTAATAAAAAAAATAAAAAAGCTAAAAAACTGAAAAAACTAAAAAAAGGCAAAAACTAAAAAAAAACTAAAAACTAATAAAAAAACTAAAAAAGCTAAAAAACTAAAAAAACTAAAAAAACTAAAAAAAGGTAAAAAACAAAAAAAAACTAAAAAAGAAAAAACTAAAAAAAAGGAAAAAACTGAAAAATAAGAGAAAAAGAAAACTAAAAAAATATTAATAAAAAAAAAATTTTATAAAAAAGATAAATATAAATATAATATAAGATGGCGACTCAGGGAATGGTCGATTAGCAATCACCATCAACAAAGCTCAAGGGCAATCATTAGAATCATGAGGTATAGATCTGAATACGGATTGTTTTCCCATGGACCATTATATGTTGCATGTTCAAGAGTCGGTAAACCTGAAAATCTATTTATATGCACAGACAATGGGACAGCAAAGAATGTTGTATATTCGCAAGTTTTACGTAGTTAAAAACATATATATATATATATATATATATATATATATATATATATATATATATATATATATATATATATATATATATATATATATATATATATATATATATATATATATCTATCTATATTCACAGGTGGGACATAGGGACACAACTACAATGGCGCGTAACTAATATGGCACGTAACGACTTACGCGCGCGGGGGGGCTTGGGGGGGCGCGAAGCGCCCCCACCAACTCGGTGTTGGGGTGGCGCGAAGCGCCCCCACCAACTAGGTGTTGGGGTGATATATATATATATATATATATATATATATATACCTGTCTCTATTCACAGGTGGGACACAGGGACACGACTACAATGGCGCGTAACTAATATGGCGCGTAACGACTTACGTAAGTCGTAACGGCGCGTAAGTCGTTACGCGCCATATTAGTTACGCGCCATTGTAGTTGTGTCCCTATGTCCCACCTGTGAATATAGATAGATATATATATATATATATATATATATATATATATATATATATATCTATATATATAAAAATAAGTTGTCTGTCTGTGGATGTGTGGATGGATGTGTCAGGTGACGTCACCTGAAAAAACTGGATTAGGTGACGTCAAAACTGAAAAAACTAAAAAAAGGCAAAAACTACAAAAAAAAAACTAAAAACTAATAAAAAAAATAAAAAAGCTAAAAAACTAAAAAAACTATAAAGGTAAAAACCAATAAAAAACTAAAAAAAAAACTGAAAAAACTAAAAAAAGGCAAAAACTACAAAAAAAAACTAAAAACTAATAAAAAAAGTAAAAAAGCTAAAAAACTAAAAAAACTAAAAAAACTAAAAAAAGGTAAAAAACTAAAAAAAATAAAAAATAAAAAAAAAACTAAAAAAAAGGAAAAAAACTGAAAAATAAGCTAAAATAAAGGTAAAAACCAATAAAAAACTAAAAAAAAAAGGAAAAAAACTAATAAATGACGACACTCAAAGAGAAAGTGACCAGGACAAAAGGAATGTTCGATTAGCAATCAACAAAGCACCGGGACACAGGGAGTATAAATGACGACCAGGACATAAGTAAAAAAAAAAAAACTATCTATATATATAAAAATAAGTTGTCTGTGGATCTGTGGATCAGGTGACGTCACCTGAAAAAACTGGATCAGGTGACGTCAAAACTGAAAAAAACTAAAAAAAGGCAAAAACTACAAAAAAAACTAAAAACTAATAAAAAAAATAAAAAAGCTAAAAAACTAAAAAAACTAAAAAAAGGCAAAAACTACAAAAAAAACTAAAAACTAATAAAAAAGCTAAAAAACTAAAAAAACTAAAAAAAAGGCAAAAACTACAAAAAAACTAAAAACTAATAAAAAAAATAAAAAAGCTAAAAAACTAAAAAAACTAAAAAAAGGTAAAAAACTAAAAAATAAATAACGACCGGGACACAGGGACACAACTACAACGGGGACACCGGGGGAAACAGGGGGATATAAATGACGACCGGGACAAAAAAACTAAAAAGAAATAAAAACTAAAAACTAATAAAAAAAACTAAAAAATCTAAAAATCTAAATAAGCTAAAAAAGAAAAAAAAAGGAAAAAAATAAAGGAGAAAAACAAAACTAAAAAACGAATGTATATACAGACCGGGACACCGGGATACAAATGATGACCGGGACCCGGGACACAGGGAATATAAATGACGACCGGGACACAGGGACACAACTACAACGGGGACACCGGGGGAAACAGGGGGATAACCTGACAATCTATTTATATGCAAAGACAATGGGACAGCAAAGAATGTTGTATATTCGCAAGTTTTACGTAGTTAAAACCATATATATATATATATCTATATTCACAGGTGGGACATAGGGACACAACTACAATGGCGCGTAACTATTATGGCGCGTAACGACTTACGCGCGCGGGGGGGCTTGGGGGGGGGCGCGAAGCGCCCCCACCAACTAAAAACTAATAAAAAAAACTAAAAAATCTAAAAATCTAAATAAGCTAAAAAAGAAAAAAAAAAGGAAAAAAATAAAGGAGAAAAACAAAACTAAAAAACGAATGTATATACAGACCGGGACACCGGGATACAAATGATGACCGGGACCCGGGACACAGGGAATATAAATGACGACCGGGACACAGGGACACAACTACAACGGGGACACCGGGGGAAACAGGGGGATAACCTGACAATCTATTTATATGCAAAGACAATGGGACAGCAAAGAATGTTGTATATTCGCAAGTTTTACGTAGTTAAAACCATATATATATATATATCTATATTCACAGGTGGGACATAGGGACACAACTACAATGGCGCGTAACTATTATGGCGCGTAACGACTTACGCGCGCGGGGGGGCTTGGGGGGGGCGCGAAGCGCCCCCACCAACTAGGTGTTGGGGTGGCGCGAAGCGCCACCCCAACAGCTAGTATTTATATATATATATATATATATATATATATATATATATATATATATATATATATATATATATATATATATAATAGCTGTTGGGGTGGCGCATCGCGCTACCCCAACACCTAGGTGGTGGGGCGCTTCGCGCCCCCCCCAAGCGCCCCCCCCCGCGCGCGTAAGTCGTTACGCGCCATATTAGTTACGCGCCATTGTAGTTGTGTTCTTGTGTCCAACCTGTGAATAGAGATAGATTATATATATATATATATATATATATATATATATATATATATATATATATATATATATATATATATATATATATATATATATATATATATATATATATATAGTTTTTAACTACGTAAAACGTGCGAACATACAACATTCTTCGCTGTCCCATTGTCTGTGCATATAAATAGATTGTCAGGTTTACTGACTCTTGAACATACAACATATAATTGTCCATGGGAAAAACAATCCGAATTCAGATCTATACCTCATTATTCTAATGATATGTCCCTGTGTCCCGGTCGTCATTTATATTCCCTGTATCCCGGTCGTCATTTGTGTCCCGGTGTCCCAGTTTGTAATATCTCTTTGAGTGTCCCGGTTGTCATTTATATTCCCTGTGTCCCGGTGTCCCGGTCGTCATTTATATATCCCGCCTGTGCCCCCGGCGTCCCCGTTGTAGTTTTGTCCCTATGTCCCGGTCGTCATTTATATTCCCTGTGTCCTGGTCGTGATTTGTGTCCGGGTGTCCCAGTCTGTAATTTCTCTTTGAGGTTCCCGGTCGTCATTTATATTATCTGTGTCCCGGTCGTCATTTGTGTCCCGGTGTCCCGGTATGTAATTTCATCAGTTGACAAACATGACGTCAGTCGTTGTCATTTATATTCCCTTTGTCCCGGTCGTCATTTGTGTCCCGGTGCTTTGTTGATGGTGATTGCTAATCGAACATTCCTTGCGTCCCGGTCGCTTTCTCTTTGAGTGTCCCGGTCGTCATTTATATTCCCCATGTCCCGGTCGTCATTTGTGTCCCGATGTCCCGGTCTGTAATTTCGTCGGTCGAAAACATGACGTCAGTCAACACAGAAACATGACGTCACCTGACAGATCCACAGACAGACAACTTATTTATATATATATACTAGCTGTTGGGGTGGCGCTTCGCGCCACCCCAACACCTAGTTAGTGGGGGCGCTTCGCGCCCCCCCAAGCCCCCCCGCGCGCGTAAGTCGTTACGCGCCATAATAGTTACGCGCCATTGTAGTTGTGTCCCTATGTCCCACCTGTGAATATAGATAGATATATATGTATATATATATATATATATATATATATATATATATATATATATATATATATATATATATATATATATATATATATATATATGGTTTTAACTACATAAAACTCGCGAATATACAACATTCTTTGCTGTCCCATTGTCTTTGCATATAAATAGATTGTCAGGTTTACCGACTCTTGAACATGCAACATATAATGGTCCATGGGAAAACAATCTGTATTCAGATCTATACCTCATGATTCTAATGATTGCCCTTGAGCTTTGTTGATGGTGATTGCTAATCGACCATTCCCTGTCCCGGTGTCCCGGTCGTCATTTACATCCCCCTGTTTCCCCCGGTGTCCCCGTTGTAGTTGTGTCCCTGTGTCCCGGTCGTCATTTATATTCCCTGTGTCCCGGTCGTCATTTGTATCCCGGTGTCCCGGTCTGTATATACATTCGTTTTTTAGTTTTGTTTTTCTCCTTTATTTTTTCCTTTTTTTTTCTTTTTTAGCTTATTTAGATTTTTAGATTTTTTAGTTTTTTTATTAGTTTTTAGTTTTTTTTTTCTTTTTAGTTTTTTTGTCCCGGTCGTCATTTATATCCCCCTGTTTCCCCCGGTGTCCCCGTTGTAGTTGTGTCCGTGTGTCCTGGTCGTCATTTATATTCCCTGTGTCCCGGTCGTCATTTGTATCCCGGTGTACCGGTCTGTATATACTTTCGTTTTTTAGTTTTGTTTTTCTCCTTTATTTTTTTCCTTTTTTTTTTCTTTTTTAGTTTATTTAGATTTGTAGATTTTTTAGATTTTTTATTAGTTTTTAGTTTTTTTTTTTTTTTTAGTTTTTTTGTAGTTTTTAACTTCTTTTTAGTTTTGTTAATTTTTTTTTCTACTTATGTCCTGGTCGTCATTTATACTCCCTGTGTCCCGGTGCTTTGTTGATTGCTAATCGAACATTCCTTTTGTCCTGGTCGCTTTCTCTTTGAGTGTCGTCATTTATTTTTTTCTTTTTTAGTTCTTTTAGTTTTTACCTTTTTTAGTTTTTTTTTAGTTTTTTAGATGAAAATTTTTTCTAGTTTTTTCCTTTTTTTCTTTTTAGTTTTTTATTGGTTTTTACCTTTATGTTAGCTTATTTTTCAGTTTTTTCCTTTTTTTTTAGTTTTTTTTATTTTTTATTTTTTTTATTTTTTTACCTTTTTTTAGTTTTTTTAGTTTTTTTAGTTTTTTTTAGTTTTTTAGCTTTTTTACTTTTTTTATTAGTTTTTAGTTTTTTTGTAGTTTTTGCCTTTTTTTAGTTTTTTCAGTTTTTTTTTTAGTTTTTTATTGGTTTTTACCTTTATTTTAGCTTATTTTTCAGTTTTTTCCTTTTTTTTAGTTTTTTTTAGTTTTTAGTTTTTTTAGTTTTTTACCTTTTTTTAGTTTTTTTAGTTTTTAGTTTTTTAGCTTTTTTATTTTTTATTAGTTTTTAGTTTTTTTTGTAGTTTTTGCCTTTTTTTAGTTTTTTAGTTTTTTAGCTTTTTTATTAGTTTTTAGTTTTTTTTGTAGCTTTCGCCTTTTTTTAGTTTTTTTAGTTTTTTAGCTTTTTTATTTTTTTTATTAGTTTTTAGTTTTTTTTGTAGTTTTTGCCTTTTTTTAGTTTTTTCAGTTTTGACGTCACCTGATCCAGTTTTTTCAGGTGACGTCACCTGATCCACGATCCACAGATCCACAGACAACTTATTTTTATATATATAGATAGTTTTTTTTTTTTTACTTATGTCCTGGTCGTCATTTATACTCCCTGTGTCCCGGTGCTTTGTTGATTGCTAATCGAACATTCCTTTTGTCCTGGTCGCTTTCTCTTTGAGTTTCGTCATTTATTTTTTTCTTTTTTAGTTCTTTTAGTTTTTACCTTTTTTAGTTTTTTTTAGTTTTTTAGATGAAATTTTTTTTTAGTTTTTTCCTTTTTTTCTTTTTAGTTTTTTATTGGTTTTTACCTTTATTTTAGCTTATTTTTCAGTTTTTTCCTTGTTTTTAGTTTTTTTTTATTTTTTTACCTTTTTTTAGTTTTTTTAGTTTTTTTAGTTTTTTAGATTTTTTACTTTTTTTATTAGTTTTTAGTTTTTTTTGTAGTTTTTGCCTTTTTTCATTTTTCTTTTTAGTTTTTTTTTGTAGTTTTTACCTTTTGGAGTCTCTTTATTTTTAGTTTTTTTCTGTAGTTTTTACATTTTTTGTTGTTTTTTTTAGTTTTGTAGTTTTTACATTTTTTAGGTTTTTTTTTTCTTTTTTAGTTTTTTACTTTTAATTAGTTTTTTAGCTTTTTTATTTTTTTAGTTTATTTTCTTTTTAGTTTTTTTTGTAGTTTTTACCTTTTTTAGTTTTTTTTCTTCTTTTGTATTCAGATTCGAACGTGGAACCTCTCGAACCTAGAACCTGGAACATACCGCGTACCAACTCAGCTACATCGGCTTGAATACTTTTGTTTATGAATTGGTATATAATGAAATAATTCAGACGTCATATTATATGATGAAAAATTTTTTTAGTTTTTTGTTCCTTTTTTCTTTTTAGTTTTTGTATTGGTTTTTACCTTTTTTTTTAGCTTTTTTAGTTTTTTTTTAGTTTTTTCTTTTTAGTTTTTTTTTGTAGTTTTTATCTTTTTTAGTTTTTTTTATTTTATTTATATTTTTTTAGTTTTCTTTTTCTCTTTTATTTTTCAGTTTTTTCCTTTTTTTTAGTTTTTTTCTTTTTTAGTTTTTATTGATTTTTAGTTTTTACCTTTTTTTAGTTTTTTTAGTTTTTTTAGTTTTTTAGCTTTTTTTAGTTTTTTTATTAGTTTTTAGTTTTTTTTGTAGTTTTTGCCTTTTTTAGTTTTTTCAGTTTTTTTTTTTAGTTTTTAGTTTTTTACCTTTTTTTAGTTTTTTTAGTTTTTTAGCTTTTTTAGTTTTTTTTCTTTTTAGTTTTTTTTGTAGTTTTTACCTTTTTTAGTTTTTTTTTCTTCTTTTGTATTAGTGTGAAATAATTCAGACGTCATATGCGGACAAACACGACGTCACTCGACAGACAGACATAACCCACAAACAACTTATTTTTATATATATATATATATATATATATATATATATATATATATATATATATATATATATATATATATATATATATATATATATATATATATATATATATATATATATATATATATATATAAGATATTAAAAAATATCTCCCTGTGCCCCCTGGCGTCCCCGTTGTAGTTGTGTCCCTGTGTCCCGGTCGTCATTTATATTCCCTATGTCCTGGTCGTGATTTGTGTCCCGGTATCCCAGTCTGCTATTTCTCTTTGAGTGTCCCGGTTGTCATTTATATTCCCTGTGTCCCGGTGTCCCGGTCGTAACTTGTGTCCCGCTGTCCCGGTCTGTATATACATTCGTTTTTGAATTGCTATATGATAAAATAAATTTTTAGTTTTTTCTCTTTTTTCTTTTTAGTTTTTTTGGTTTTTAACCTTTTTTTAGTTTTTTTTAGTTTTATTTATATTTTTTTAGTTTTTTTTCTCCTTTATTTTTCATTTTTTTCCTTGTTTTAGTTTTTATTTCTTTTTTAGTTTTTTTAGTTTTTTACCTTTTTTTTATATTTTTTTAGTTTTTTTGGTTTTTTAGCTTTTTTAAATTTTTTTAATAGTTTTTATTTTTTTTGTAGTTTTTTAGCTTTTTTTTTCTGTTTAGTTTTTTAGCTTTTTAGTTTTTTAAGTTTTTTTTTTAGTTTTTTTTTGTAGTTTTTACCTTTTAGGTTCGAACCTGAAACCTCTTGAACCTAGAACCTGGAACATAGCGCATTACCAACTCAGCTACATCGGCTTGAATACATTCGTTTTTGAATTGGTATTAAATAAAAAAAAAACAAGTTTTTTTAAATGAAAGTAAGGAGCGACATTAAAACTTAAAACGAACAGAAATTACTCCGTATATGAAAGGGGCTTTTCCTCCTCGACACCCCGCTCCTTTCGCTAAAGTTTTTTATTGTTTTAAAAAGTAGATTTGCGAGAAAGAATCAAACTTTAGCGCAAGGAGCGGGGTGTCGAGGAGGAAAAGCCCCTTTCATATACGGAGTAATTTCTGTTCGTTTTAAGTTTTAATGTCGCTCCTTACTTTCATTTAAAAAAAACTTGTTTTTTTTTATTTAATTTCTGAAAGTTTTTTAATTAATGCATGTCTGATTTTGGCTCTCCGTACATAAATTATTAAAATGAAATTTGCATATTAATTCTTTTTTTGGCTAAATGGCTTTCTCTTAGTTTTGATCAGACGATTTTGAGAAATAAGGGGTGGGGAAGGAGGTCTTGTTGCCCTCCAGTTTTTCGGTTACTTAAAAAGGCACCTAGATCTTTTATTCTTAACGAACGTTTTTATTAGTAAAAAAAAATACGTAACTTAAGAATTAACTTACGTAACAAACTTTTATATTTTTATATTTTTGATTATATATATGAGGGGGCTGGTCCCCTCGTTAAAACCTCGCTCTTCACACTAAATCTTGTTTTATCCAAATTCTTTAAGAATGACCCCTGAATCAGAAAGGCCGTAGAATAAATAGTTGAAATTTTAAAAAAAAATTTTAGCATAAAGAGTGAAGTGTTTATCTCCTCCTAAATACCTCGCTCTTTATGCTAAAGTATTTTTAGAACCCCTCATATGCGTAATAATCTCTGTTCTTTTTTAAGTTTTAATGCTTCTCCTTACTTTCGATTGAAAAAACTTTTTCATGTTTATATTTTCATTGTTTTTTTTTATAGTAATGCTAGAAAGTCCTGCGCCCTTTTCATTGAATTTCTCTTCCCCCATGAAATATTCCTCCAAGGAAAGATCCTCTCATATAGCTCCCTCCCCTGAACCCCACGCCCAAACCAAAAAAATCCCCCTGATAACGTCGGTACACTTCCCAGTAACCATTACTGTATGTAAACATTGGTCAAAGTTTGTAACTTGCAGCCCCTCCCCCAGGGACTGTGGGGGGTAAGTCATCCCCAAAGACATAGTTATTATGGTTTTCAACTATGCGGAACAAAATGGCTATCTCAAAATTTTGATCCGTTGACTTTGGGAAAAAATGAGCGTGGGAGGGGGCCTAGGTGCCCTCCAATTTTTTTGGTCACTTAAAAAGGGCACTAGAAATTTTCATTTCCGTTAGAATGAGCCCTCTTGCAACACTCTAGGACTACTTGGTTGATACGATGACCCCTGGAAAAAAAAAACAAAACAAAAAACAAAAAAACAAATAAACACGCACCCGTGATTTGTCTTCTGGCAAAAAATACGAAATTCCACATTTTTGTAGATTGGACCTTGAAATTTTTTCTATAGGGTTCTCTGATACGCTGAATGCGATGGTGTATTTTTCGTTAAGATCCTATGACTTTTAGGGGATGTTACCCCCTATTTTCCAAAATAAGGCAAATTTTCTCAGGCTCGTAACTTTTGATGACAAAGACTAAATTTGATGAAACTTATATATTTGAAATCAGCATAAAAGTCTGATTCTTTTGATATATCTTTTAGCATCGAAATTCCGTTTTTTAGAGTTTCGTTTACTATTGAGCCGGGTCGCTCCTTACTACAGTTCGTTACCACAAACTGTTTGATATGATGAAATAATTCAGACAAACACAGACGTCACTCGACAGACAGACAGAAAGACGGATAGACAACTTATTTATATATATATATATATATATATATATAACAAGTTTTCTCAGTGGAAATTTAATCATTCAGAAAGAAAATAAGAAATGATAGTCAAATCTGTTAGTATTTTCTTAGTATTAGCTCAAAACGCTGAACTGGTATTCTGACTTGGATTTCAGTGTTCTTCTATACTACTACTACTTAATATTACTACTACTACTACTACTACTACTACTGAAAGTACTACTACCACTACTGCTAATACCACTACCCCAATAAACACCACTGGGTTTATCTTTTTTAGGATATGATTTAGTGCGCAAGTTTTTTGTATGCAATACTCATTTTGATTTTGTTTGATGGCAGAGCAGAAAAATACCATGCTATAAATCGTAATGACAAAGCTTTTCATGGTGATTGACGGCCGTTCAGCTGGGAGAAACCGTGGCTGGGGCTGTCCAATTTCATCTGGAATTTACTGCGTATATTTGAGTTGGAAGGGGCGCTGTAATTAATTTTTCCCCGGACATCATTAACCCTAAAAATTACTCTGTTAAAGAAACATTCAAATGGGGATATATGCCTTTATTTAGACAGCGAAAACAGGACCAACAATATAAATATTTCGATCCCGTACGAAGCGATGGTTATGAGTAGAAATAATGATGTATTTAAAACTAGCATATTTAGACAAAAACAAAATAATGAATTTTTGAGCCATTCGGAAAATAAAGAAATTCCGGGTTATTTATTACTTTTTTTTGGAGAGTTAAATGACAAAGCTCAATGAAAGCCTTGATATAAATTTCTGTGTATACAAAACTTTTTGTACTTTTCGAAATCTTTCCATGCTTGAGGAGCGGTAGAATTTGGCATTTCATTTTTTAGCTATCCTCGTTACAAAACATGAAATAAATACAATCCAAACAACGTAGCAGAAAGAAGCATAAAAAAATAGATAGAAAATCCTTGTTAGCTCTTCTACCTCAGAAAAAAAATTGCTTCTTTATTGTGTTCTCTTCAGCAGAATGTTGCTCACTGTCTTTCTTTCAGTCTCTCATTGTCTCTTCTACCGCAGCAAAATGTTGCTTCTCTACTGTGATTCTTTTTCTCTCTAGCTCATCTTTTTTCTGATATCTCTCTCTAATTCGCTTTTCTACCAAAGTAAAATGTTACTTCTTTATTCTGGTTTCTTCAGGAAAATATCAAAACTTTTGTTTACTATAAATCATTATTTTTTTTACAAGATTTCGGGAAATTTATTAGTTTTTTTTACTAGATCTAGTAAAATCCTACTGACGGTGCCAACCCTGATTTCGATGCATCACCAAGCCATCTGAAGCCAACACAAGTACGCAAGTACCTCTGTAATCCAAACCCAGTCGAATCCTTCCTCTCTAAACTTACAAACTAATTCTTTACTCTCCATCTTTACAAAGCGTCCATCCCAATCAATTCAAAGCCACTCTCTCTCTTCAAAGCCGCATTAATTGTATTAGTATTTGTACGTAAACTTTATCTCAAGAGACGGGTTCATATTTTTTTGGAAAATTCGCATCGAGCGATTTTCTGACATAGAAAGTGGTCGATGTAGATCAACAATTTGGAAAATTTGTAACAAGCCTTAATTCTGTTCTTAAAATCATTTGACTGACGTTACATTTATGGATTACATTACAAGAGCATAGATAGGACATAGTATCCGGTCAATAGGCAAACTCTAGTATTTATGTTCTCTCAGTATTGCAGGAAAATTTCAAAATAGAGATTTTGCAATCATTTATTTTGATTTAATTTTTGGAAGAAATTGGCAAAGGTCTAGATTTCTACAAAATAGGTAGATCTCGAGAAATTTACTATACTTATTAAAATCTTTTGAGTGACGTTACATTTATGTTTACATAAAAGAGCATAGATAGGACGTAATATTTGCCTCAATCCGCAAAATCTAATATCTATGTTTCTTCAGTATTTTTTTGAAAATTCAAAATAAGGATATTGCAATCATTTATTTTGAATTAATTTTTGAAGAATTAGGAAAAGGTTCCAATTTTTACAAAATTACTACATTTCGGGAAATTCACTAGAATCTTTTTCCTAGATCTAGTAGAATCCTACTGGTGGTGGCAACCTTGATCCCGATAAAGCACCAAGCTACCTGAGGCAAACACAGCTACAAATGTACCCTTGTAATCCAAACATATTCAAAGCCATCCCGCTTACACTTACAAATTTCTTATTTACGCTCTGTCGTTACAAATTCTCCATCCCAATTTATTCAAAGCCTCTCTCTCTTCAAAGCCACAAAAATTGTACAGGTATTTGTGCATGAATTCTATTTCAAAAACGAGTCCATATTTTTCAGAAAATTGACATCTTGGGTTTTTCTGACATACATAAGCGATCTATATAGCTCAAAAGCTTCAGAAAACTTTTTACGAGCCTTAATTCTGTTTTTTAATATCCTTTAAGTGACTTTACATTTATAATTATATTTCAAGAGCATACATATGTCGTAATATTTGCCTGCGTAAGCAAAAGTAGAATCTATTTTCTCTCATTATTCCGGGAAATTTTCAAAATAAGGATTTTGCAATCATTGATTTTGATGTCGTTTTTGGAAGAAATAGGCAAAGGCACATATTTCTACAAAATTTGTTTTAAAGTCTGTTTTCTTTCTATCTTAGCCACTTATTTTCTTTTGAATACGCATACTGGGTTTTGTCACACTAGGTTTGGGCAGTGAAAAAACACAGAAACCTGTTTTTACACCCCGTAGATGCTATTTTGTATTTCAGAAAATGTACTATTCTTAGATGAAAAAATTCTAACTAAACTATTTGGCTTTCCGTGTTGATGTTAGGGGAGCGTTTCTTAACTAAAGATTAATTTTTTATGTATATATACTAGGTTTTGGGAACGAATCGCGAATATAAATTTGCCTTTCTAAAATTGTGGAGAAGAAATGTCCTAGTTTGACTCTCCAGATATAACTCTAATTTTCATAATAACCATGATGCAAAAAAGAAAAACAGACGGGGGGGGGGGGAACACAGTAGATGACTTTGTTATTTTTATTTAAATCGATGAATTCTTCCCCGTATTTAATACCTCTATTTTTTCCTCACTATAATCATGGTTTAATAAAATAAGTAGTCACTGACAAAGCTCCATCTTTCATATTATTCAGAAAAGACTTATAGTTCTGGGTTCCTTATTAGCTATATTCTAAGAAAACTTCAATAGAAAGAATGAGTAAGTTAAAACTAATTCATTAAATATTAAACTATTTTCAGCTATATTCAGCTTGTTTCAAATCTGAAACAACCAACTTGATCACTATTCAATTTGATAGGTGTATCTAATTGATCTGTAATTGACATTTTCAAAGAAGTAATGCACTCTTTTGTACTTCTTAACAGATAATGTCTCTGTTCAGGAATTTCAACGATCAAGCAACTTGGTTGGTTTGGTATTAGATGCGAATGTCCATAATACAGCAGATTGAACTCCATGAAGGATTAAACTATAAGCTAATGAACTATGGTCTTGGATTTTATCCTAATTTCTTTTAAAATTCGGAATTTTCGTTGCATCATTAAGCCTATCGGATAATATAATGCAATTTTTTAATCACTATTAAATTTTAATTCATAATATATCAAACAATTTTTTCAGGATTAGATGAAGCAGTTATTGAGTAATTTCTCCAGAAGCGTTAAATTAATGACTTGGAAAATAATCAAAACAGCAGAGATTAGGCAAAATAGAGGGTATCACAACGTTTATCCATGGTTCATATATTTTTTAATCAAATGTATGAATTCTAAAATTATCACTAATATTTTGCCATGAATACCATAGAGTAAACTGAGTTAGAATGATTACGATCTAATTTATTCGGATTTCTTGTATAATATTGTTCAGTTTTACTTTCATTACCTTCAATAACAATCATACCTATTTAAAAGAAAACTTTTTTAAAGAAAATTTTCTTTTGATAAGAATCAATTGTCTTTTTTTCAAATTTTAAGAAAAATTTGATAAATTGTATTAAATTAAATTTTCTTTAATATTTTACTTTTTAATAAGGAATAAAACAGACTTAAACCCTCAAGTGTAACATAATCTTCTGTATTTCCAGAAGCACTACTACCTATTGAACTGTAATCCTTCAATCATGTCATTTCCCTTTTAAAAAAATTCTCCTTCCTACTTGTGGAACTCCTATGTCCACTTTAAGTTATGCAAAGTCTTACAAAGAGAACCAGTTTAATATTTTCAGGTATTCAAAGTCATTTTCCCCACCACATTTTTGATTCAATTCACTCAACTCTCCTTAGGCATCGTGAAAGAATTTCGAATACTCTAGGTGATAATTAGGCATTTAAAAGGAAGTTAATTCTATAGGATGATACTTTTTATCGTCTCCATTTAGCTGTTTCAGCAGTTTGGTGTCAATATTCAAATTAACATCATACACTTTCGGTGGTTTGTCAGAAGTTTTTATTTTTGGTGTTTCTAAAGTTCAATGCCTTGACGTTGTGATGGTGCTTGTAATAGATATATACCATCAAGGTTCGATGAAAGTGCTGGTAAAGCGTTTGTTAACTTTTGATTTTATCTTACAAATCGCCCTTTCAGACTATCATTATTTTCTTTTAAGTTTTCAACAACTTTAGCATTTAACTCTTCAGCATAGTCATTAAATCCTTCTTGGAATAGTGTATTCTGTCTAACTTTTTGCTATTTTTATTTTTTTCTGATTTTCATAATGTTATCCAACAGCTTCTGCAATTCCTGAATATCCCTTTATATCGATCAAATTATATTTAAGAAAAATATATTATTACACAATTACTTTTAACAACTTTTTTTTCATAAAAAGCATCAGTAATGAACTCACCCAATTTATTGGATAGTTCAATCGCAATAGGAGTTTTTTGTATTACTTTATCAATTTGAAATATCTCCGTTGTATAGTTTTTATGGTAGCATTTATCAAAAACGATCTTTTTTTCTTAATTCTATCAAAATCATCGCAAACATTACAGTTGTCTTTCGTTGCTTGAGGTTTCATCTCTAGAAACAGATATTTATACACTTTGCTTTCAAATCTTTTGGTTTATTTAGATTGATCTTTAATATTAATTAACGTGATTCTCAAAGAATGACTGTAATACATCTATTCAACATTTAGTACTGTTGTACTTAAAATACTTCCGTAATTTCTCTTTAATAGTTCTATTAGAATGCTCCCGTATTTGAACTTTCAATTCACTTTCAGATACAATTCAATGAATATCATGACTCTTAATACTTAAACATTTTAACGTTATTTTTTAAAAAAATACTTAAACGTTTTCCATTTCAAATCTTTACCTTTAAATGTTGGTAACTTGTTTTTAATAATATATATTATATATTATTAGATGTATTTTCTAAATAATAAATATCCCTATTAAAAAAAGAATGGAATTACTCGGGCTTGACTTTTTTGAAATTTTGAAAATTTGTTTAGTAAGATCATTGCCTTTTAAATTAATCGCATTGCAGAAGTGATTAAAAGTTATTTACAACAAATTTCTCAATTTGTCAAGATTAAAAATAAACTATCGCTTTATATAATTTATGAAATACGTGCAGAAGTTAAACTATTTGATATAAAAGCGTTTGGTAGAAAATATCAAAAACATTGTTTTTCCTATTATTTTTAACAACATCTTTACAAACATGAAAATAACGTTTCGTTGGTTGATGTTTCACGTGTAGCTAAAAGTAAGGTGCCAAATATACTTATATGTAACGCTGGATCTTTGAACAACAAAACTGATGCACTCCAAGTTATTACCAGGCAGAATAACACCTCAATAATAATATTAATTGAATGTTAGGACACTTTTGATGAATCGGCGCGAATTGACGAATACGCAAGCTACCTTAATACGCATCGTGATCGTGGCTTGAATTTTCGAGGAGGAGGCCTTTGACCTTATGTTCATAATCACCTACCCTCAAAGCTGTTATGTGAGCCTATTGACTCTAACCACAAAATATTGTCGACCGAATGCAAAACTGCACGTTTTTCAATAAGATTTTCATATTTAATTGTTGCTTCAGTCTATTATCCTGAAAGCGCTTAAAACAGGAAAGATTTGATTAAATAAATTCCGTTTTTCGTAGACAAAATGCGCCACAATCATGTCTCTCCTGGCTTGTTATTGCCGAGAATTTAATCAACCTGATAGGTAATGGGTTTCAACTATTGTAGATTTGCCAAAAACCGTTACAATACCTACCCATCAAAGTATCAGCACACTTGACTTGATCATTAAGAACTTGACAGACTTTTATTACGCACCAAGATCCCTAGGACCCCTTCTGATTTCTGATCACTTCATGATTTTCTGGGAAGCTAGTTTGGCAATTCTGAAGTCTAAACAAGTCAAATATACAGTGCGACCACTTACTGAGGACTCGATATCTACATTTGGTCGCTAGGTCGCTATATTAATTTCAAAGTCAATAAGCTGAATACTAAGCTTCAGGAACAGTTTTAGACTTGTTTCCCCGTAAAATTCATTACTGTGAGTGACACTGATAAACTGTGGATGGCCAATGATCTAAAGAATTTAACAAAACCCCGTTGTCGCCTTTATATCGCTGATGATACCATCGCTTCAGCCAAGTTGCGTAATCATATTGTTAAACTAAACAAGCGCGCCAAGAGGCAGTATGTGAAGCATAAAATTAATCCCTTTCTCATAATAGACCCCCCACAAATGGGATTCCTCAGTAAAAAGACTTACCGGTAAGACAACACTCAGAGATCTAAAGCTGTTCAAAGAGGACGGTACCTTGACCTCAGTTAATGAAGTCAATTTTTTTTGCTGACATTTGTGCCTTACTATCATTGCTGGTGCAGAGATTGATGACGTATGTGAAGTCTCTGAATTCATTGTTTATAAGGAACTCCTAAGACTGAAAAATAGCTGTGCGTCTTACCCAGGTGAGCTTCCAGTAAATCTGTTTCGCGAATTTGCCATTTTTCTTGCTAAACCGCTCTCTTCTATAATCAACCTATGTTTTCGTCAGCAAGTATTCCCTAGTGCTTGGAAAGGAGCATATGTGTGCGTTATTCCATAAGTAAAGAGTCCAAAATCTTGTGATCAACTCCGGCCTATATCAATAAGTCCGAACCTTTATAAAGTGGCAGAAACGTTTAATTACCGTATATCTAGACCCTATCAGTATTGATGCTTAAAAGACAGTAACACAACTGCTTATTTAGCTCGGATGTACCAACTCATTGTCGCTAAAGTGCTAGAGTGCTAGAAGTGCAACATTCTCCTCGTAGACTAGCAAAATTTTTTTGATTTTATGTGCCATCCCGTTGCTATCACAAATCTACGCACCATGGGTGCGCACAAACATATTCTCCTTTTAGTGATAAATTTTTTAACAAGCCCGCTATCGGTGCGTTTACAGTCTTTTCCCAGGAGATACCGACTCCGAATGGGTCGAGCTTAATTTGGAGCCCCACAAACACTAAGCTCACTAGTCTACTGTTTTTGGCAGTGATAAATTTCATCCTTTCTGGCTATAAAGAAAGATTTAAGTATGTAGACGACATGTCAGTCATACTGAAGTACATTGGACAGTGATATGGTAACAAACTTTTGGGCTCCAGATTTATTAAATAAACTTAAAGTACTACACCAGAAACTATTCGACTCGATACATTTTACTATTAACCCTTTTCATGATCTTATATAATGTTTTCTATAATACTTAATGTGTTATCAGAAGTTTTTTTTCTGTGTGTTTGATTTTTATTCCGCTGTTTCATGTGGGTCATAAATAAATTATTATTATTATTGTTGAGAAGTCTGAGGCTGTTCCCCAATTCTGTAACAAATTAATCAAGAACTTTAAAGATGAATGTACTGCGAGATGCCTCTAAATCAACAAAGGAAAGACTAAAATCCTTTCATCCTCTGGAGGGAGACTTTGTGTGCACTCTCCCTCCTTATCCTAGTGAATCTTTGGCAGTAGTGCTTGGTGTCAAGTTTAACATCGACTGCTTTTTCAGCATTCATGTCGATGCAACTATCAAAACGGCAAATAGTGCGATTCGGACACTTATGCTAATGCTTCAATTTGTTTTCTCAGTGGCACAACTAAAGATAGCCCATCGCACTTACACCTGGTCAGGATTAGAGTTTGCATGTCTCGTATGGAGCCCACAAGTCAATAACACTGTTTACCTAAGTGACCAGCTTGATTCAATACAATAAAGATCAGTCAAAGTAATATTGTGCGATGGTTTTACTGAATAGAAGTTAGCATTATCCACTTTACAAATTTACTCTCTTCAGGAGCGTTGTGTAAGTTTGATCGTTGAATTTGGCCAATGTCTTCTCAGAAGTGACAAACGCAGGTCGATACTACCACCAATTTTAGTGAAACATTAAAGTACTAGGTCAAAGAACATTGACAGATTAGCAGCACCTCCTTCAGGCACAATTTTTTTTTCCAACTCATTCATCCCTTTCTTTGTATCAAAGTATAACTATAGTAAGTGTAAGTGTAACTCTAGTAGGTGTAGTAAGAGTAACTGTAGTCGTCTTCTGATTTTTCCGTCGTTTGAATTAATCCTTTTTTTTGTAAGCACAAGCGCCATTTAGTTTTATGACTACGAGAAATTTTGCAAATAAAATCGATTCTATTCTAAATTAATTAATATTATTGTCAAAGAATGACTGTAATACATCTATCCAACGCTTAGTGCTGTTGTAAGTGAAATATTTCCATATTTTCTCTTTGATAGATCTATTAAATTACTCCAGCATTCGAGCTTTCAATTCGGTCTCAGATGAAAAGCAATGAACATCATCACTCTTAAACAATAATTTAACGTTTTGCATTACATATTCTTTACCTTTATATAATTTTAGCTTTTTAGCTTTACTATTTTTAAATAGATGCGTAAAGGCATTGGCGATTTCCTCACCCATTTTATTTTTTAAAATGCTTCACCGAACATATTTATTAAAACAATTAATCACTTTTAAGAATGAAATTATAATTATTATTTTGTTTTTACTATTCCATATAAACTAAATCAGCTTACTACTTTCCATCACTACTTTCCAATTTACATACATTGGTAGGTAAACCTATCTACTTTCAAATTTGTGATTAAAGTGGTGGTTCAAAGAATAGTTGTTTTGTGTTTGAAATGTTTATTTCATTTGAAAATAGTTGATGGTGTGGCGCTTCGCACCCCCAAAGCCCCCGTAAGCGCATAAGTCGTTACGCACCATATTAGTTACGCACCATTGTAGTTTTGTCCTTGTGTCCCTACTGTGAATATACATATATATATATATATATATATATATATATATATATATATATATATATATATATATATATATATATATATATATATATATATATATATATATATATATATATATATATATATATATATATATATATATATATATATATATATATATATATATATATATATGTTTTTAACTATGTAAAACTTGCGAACATACAACATTCTTCGCTGATAGATAGATGAACATATACACCATAAATTAACTACGTAAAACTTGCAAATATACAACATTCTTCGCTGTCCCATTGTCTGTGCATATAAATAGATTGTCAGGTTTACCGACCCTCAAACATGCAACATACAATTGTCCATGTAAAAAACAATCTTTATTGAGATCTATACGGTCTTTTTTAATGATTACCCTTGAGCTTTGTTGATGGTGATTGCAAATGCTAATCGAATAGGCAATTGCAAACTTTTAAATTGAAAAGACGCATCCGTTGGAATCATAGGAATGCGAGGAATAAAAACTGCCTCACCCTCCAAAGCCCCTGTCAAAATTATTGCCTCTATTATGTTTTCCATTGTTTTTTTTTACGGCAAGTCACGTGCCATTGCAAAGCTTTGGTGGGTTTATATTTCGTAACAGTATTATTGGTACACCTATATTTAGTTGTAGCACGTGTGGTGGAAACCCTGGGAGATCTAAGGAACTTAAGAATTCCGATGGATAATTAGCGGCTTCATTTGGTTCCAGAACTGTGTCAACTGACTTGTAAATGACTGCCTGGTCTCGAATATTGCCCTTGCTCTAGTAGTTCCTTGAATCACCTTCTTTTTTTACTTTCCCTGTCAATTGAATGTCTGGTTTTGTGTTGCTCTCGTGGTCCCTCAACACGCCTTCGTTGACGTAAATTGCACATTCCTAATCTGGCCCTTTCTCTTTGAACCACAAGCTTGGTTTTGTGTTGCTCCAGTATTTCACCCTGGTGTTCATAATTTTTGGTAACATTCTAGGATAGTTTCTTTTTGACATGAATTGAAACTTGGACAAAGTTTCTTTGAGAACCAAGCATTCTAAAGTTCAACAATTTCTTATAAACCTCAAACTTTTAGGTTTCTGTTTTAAGGTTTTTGAATTACTTTACTCAATTGTCAAAATATATTGAAATATTTGTAAAATTACAAGTTTTTTAAATTTTAAGTAATTTTATAAAATTGAAAGAGCCTCAATTTTTCTGAATACTTATTATTCAAAAAAAGTATTATTGAATGGTAGAGAAAATAAAACAGAACTGTAAAAAAAACTCTTTTTTCAGTTTTTTTAAGTGATTGCCATTGTTTTTAATTTTCCTTTTAATGTTGTCCTTTTTTTAGTCTTTTCTTCTTTAGTCTTTATTTTTTTTTAGTTTTGTTCTTTTTTAGTTTTTCTTTTCGTTTTTTTTCTTTTTTGTTTTCTAGATTTTTTTAGTTTTTTCTTTTTTTCTTTTTAGTTTTTTTTTTCAGTTTTTACCTTTTTTAGTTTTTTTTATTTTTTCTCCTTTTTTAAGATTTCTTTTTATTCTTTATTTTTTATTTTTAACTATTTTTTAGTTGAGGTTTTTAGTTTGTTTAGTTTTTTTTCTTTTTAGTTTTTTCTTTTTCATTTTTTATTTTTTGTTTTATTCCTTTTTAGTTTTTTTTTCCTTTTCGTTTATTAGTTTTTCTTTTATTGTTTGTTTTTTTCGTTATTTCCTTTTTAATTTTTTTTTCTTTTTTAGTTTTCTCCTTTTTTAGTTTATCTTTTTTTTTTTTAGTTTTCTCCTTTTTTAGTTTTTTTTTTTTAGTTTTTGACTTTTTAGTTTACCTTCTATTTTTAGTTTTTTCTTGTTTTTAGTTTTTCTCTTTTTTAGTTTTTCTTTTTTGTTTTCTAGTTTTTTAGTTTTTTCTTTTTTTCCTTTTTAGTTTTTTTTAGTCTGTCCTTTTTCTTAAGTTTTTTAGTTTTTCCCTTTTTAAGATTTATTTTTCTTCTGTATTTTTTTCTTTTTTTAATTATTTTTTAGTTTTTCTTTTTTATTTTTAAGTTTTAACTTTTTATAGTTTTTTATTTTTAGATTTCTTCTTTTTTACTTTTTTTTACTTTTTTCTTTTTAGTTTTATTTTTTTTTGTTTTTTTTAGTTTTTTTAGTTTTTCTTTTTTTGTATTTTTAGTGTTTTACCTTTTTTAGTTTTTTTCTTCTCTTTTTAGTTTTCTTTTTTTCTTTTTTTGAAGTTTTTTCTCCTTTTCTAGTTTTTCTTTTTTCTTTTTTAGTTTTTCTTTTTTTCTTCTTTAGTTCTTTTTCCTTTTTTGTTTTCCTTCTTTTTTTATTTTTTTTTCTTGTTTTTTAGTTTTTCTATTTTTTAATCTTTTCTTTTTTGTTTTTTATTCTTGTTAGTTTTTGTTGGTTTTTTCTATTTATTTTTTTAGTTTTTACCTTTTTTAGTTTTTTTTTAGTTTTTTTCCTTTTTAAATTTTTTTTTCTTCTTTATTTATTTTTTTTTTCTTTTTTAAATGTTTTAGTTTTTTAGTTTTTATTTTTTTCTTTTTTCATTTTTTTTTAGTTTTTATTTTTTATTTTTTATCTAACTTTTCTTAGTTTTTCAATGTTTTTTCTTTTTTTTATTGTTTTAGCTTTTTCCTTTTTTCTTTTTAGTGTTTTTAGTTATTTACCTTTTTTAGTTTCTTAGTTTTTCTTCTTTTTTCTTATCATTTTCTTTTTTCTTTTTTAGTTTTTTCTCCATTATTAGTTTTCCTTTTTTCTTTTCTTCTTTTTTAAGTTTTTTTTTTAGTTTTTTTCTTTTTTAATTTTTTTCATTTTTTAGTTTTCTTTTTTTTCTTTTTTTCTTTTTTCGGTTTTTTTATTTGTTTTATTTGTGCTATTTCCTTTAAAAAAAACGGATAATATGCATTTCTTTTCTGCTGCTTATGTTTTTGTTTAATTTTAGTAAGACCTCTCATTGCGGGACGAAAAAATCACAAAAATTTATTATTATTGACGATAATTGACTTTTCAGAATACTTTTTATTAAACATTCTCAAGTAATGGCTTAAGTAACACTTAACCCAACTTTCCAAAACGGTCACAGATGAACTACCGCGTGACCTGCAACTAAAAACCTTGCTTAGATATTATTATGCTGATTTACTTTATTTACAACTGGGATTATGGACTTACAAATAAGATTTTTATGCATGCTAGTTAACCTCTGTGTTCAAGAAAGGAGCCAATTTGGCAAGTGTTTCTTACAATCTTAGATTAACAAGGACATTACAAATTGAATACGTTTCTACCTATTTCATACTCTTACAGATATTCATTTATGGACTTTTTTCTCTTCTCTTCACATTAGCTATCCTCTTTTTGAAGCTGATTTATATATATATATATATATATATATATATATATATATATATATATATATATATATATATATATATATATATATATATATATATATATATATATATATATATATATATATATATATATATACATATATATATATATATATATATATATATATATATATATATATATATATATATATATATATATATATATATATATATATATATATATATATATATATATATATATATATATATATATATATATATATATATATATATATATATATATATATATATATATATAAATATATATATATATATATATATATATATATATATATATATATATATATATATATATGTATATATATATATATATATATATATATATATATATATATATATATATATATATATATATATATATATATATATATAAATATATATATATATATATATATATATATATATATATATATATATATATATATATATATATATATATATATATATATATATATATATATACATATATATATATATATATATATATATATATATACTAGCTGTTGGGGTGGCGCTACGCGCCACCCCAACACCTAGTTGGTGGGGCGCTTCGCGCCCCCCCAAGCCCCCCCGCGTGCGTAAGTCGTTACGCGCCATATTAGGTACGCGCCATTGTAGCTGTGTCCCTGTGTCCCACCTGTGAATAGAGATAGATATAAATATATATTTTTAACTACGTAAAACATGCGAATATACAACATTCTTCGCTGTCCCATTGTCTGTGCATATAAATAGCATTTATATTCCCTGTGTCCCGGTCGTCATTTGTGTCCTGGTGTCCCAGTTTGTATTTTCTCTTTGAGTGTCCCGGTCGTCATTTATATTCCCTGTGTCCCAGTGTCCCGGCCGTCATTTGTGTCCCGGTGTCCCGGTCGGTAATTTCTATTCAAAAAATCCCTGTGTCTCAGTCGTCAATTATATATCCCGCCTGTGCCCCCGGCGTCCCCGTTGTAGTTGTGTCCCAGCGTCCTGGTCGTCATTTATATTCCCGGTCGTGATTTGTGTCCGGGTGTCCCAGTCTGCAATTTTTCTTTGAGGTTCCTGGTCGTCATTTATATTCCCTCTGTGTCGGTCGTCATTTGTGTCCCGGTCTGTAATTTATCTTTGAGTGTTTTTTCTTTTTAGTTTTTTTTATTTTTTTCATTTTTTCAGTTTTTTTTCTTTTTTATTTTTCAGCGTCACTATGAAGTACATATCGCCGAACCTTTGTTTTTTAACTTAAATCTGGTAGACATTGATGACCTTATCCAAGTCAAAATCCCAAACCCAATCATCATCGCTATCATTTTCAGTTTTGATATGTTTTGACTCTCCCTTTCCAAGTGGATTTTCATCTAACTGCGCGGTTTTGCGTTCTTTAGCCGCAAGCCTATTTTCTTGCTGTTCTTATGATTCCTCGGCACGCTTTCTTTTCTTACTTTCGCTATCAGCAGCACTTTTTTTGGCATAGACTCTTTGAGCAGCTTCCTCGGCTGTTCCCATTGTAGGTTCTTCAGTCATTTTACAATTAAACATTTTTCCGTGAAAGCACGTCTTAAATACCATTAATGACGTCACCGTCAATGCAAAAATGACGACAACTAATTTCATGACGTCAGCCGACACAGAAACATGAAGTCACCTGATCCACAGATCCACACACAGACAACTTATTTCGTTGCTCTGGTAGTTCCTCGGCACGCTTTCTTTTCTGACTTTCTCTATCAGCAGCAAGTTTTTTGGCATAGACTCTTTGAGCATCTTCATCAGTCATTGTAAACTTAAACATTAATAGATTTCTACGTGAACATATGTCTTATATAACTTGAATGACGTCACCGTCAAAGCAAAAATGATGACAACTAATTTCATGACGTCAGCAGACACAGAAACATGACGTCACCTGACAACTAATTTCATGACGTCAGCCGACACAGAAACATGGCGTCACCTGATCCACAGATCCACAGACAGACAACTTATTTTTATATATATAGATATATATATATATATATATATATATATATATATATATATATATATATATATATATATATATATATATATATATATAATAAGTTTTTTCAGTGAACATTTGATCATTCAGAAAGACAATAAGGAATGATAGTCAAATCGGTTAGTATTTTCTTAAAAATTACAAAAAACGAAAAAAGCACAATCCAAACAACGTAGCCAAAATGAGCATAAAAAAATAGATAGAAGATGCTTGTTAGCTCTTTTACCTCAGAAAAAAGTTGCTTGTTTATTGTGTCTCTTCAGCAGAATGCCCCTCACTTGCTTTCTTTCTCTCTCTCATTGTCTCTTCTACTGCAGCAAAATCTTGCTTCTCTACTGTTATTCTTTTTCTCTCTATCTCATCTTTTGTCTGATTTCTCTCTCTAATTTGCTTTTCTACCAAAGCTAAATGCTGCTTCTTTACTCTGCTTTCTTCAGGAAAATATCAAAAGTTTTGCTTACTATAAATCATTATTTTTTTGGAAATTTTCTAGTTTTTCTTACTAGATCTAGTAAAATCCTACTGACGGTGCCAAATCTGATTTCGATGCATCACCAAGCCATCTGAGGCCAACACAACTACGCACGTACCTCCGTAATCTAAACCCAGTCGAATCCTTTCTCTCTAAACTTACAAACTAACTCTTTACGCTCCGTCTTTACAAAGCGTCCATCCCAATCAATTCAAAGCCTCTCTCTCTTCAAAGCCGCAAAAACTGTATATAACGGTATTTGTATATAAATTTTATCCCAAAAGACGGGTTCATATTTTTTCGGAAAATTGGCATCCAGGGATTTTCTAACATAAAAAAACGATCGATGTGGGTCAACAGTTTGAAAAATTTGTAACAAGCCTTAATTCTGTTTTTAAAATCCTTTGAGTGACGTTAAATTTATAATTACATTAAAAGAGCATAGATAGGACATAGTATTTGGTCAATAGGCAAAATCTAGCATTTATATTCTCTCAGTATTGCGGGATAACTTCAAAATAGGGATTTTGCAATCATTTATTTTGATTCAATTTTTGGAAGAAATAGGCAAAGGTCCAGATTTCTACAAAATTGGTAGACCTCGAGAAATTTACTATATTTATTAAAATCCTTTGAGTGGCGTTACATTTATGTTTACATTAAAAAAGCATAGATAAGACGTAATATTTGCCTCAATGGGCAAAATCTAGTATCTATGTTTTTGTCAGTATTTCTTTAAAAATTTAAAATTAGGATATTGCAATCATTTATTTTGAATTAATTTTTTGAAGAATTAGAAAAAGGTTCAGATTTCTACAAAATTACTACATTCCGGGAAATTCACTAGATTTTTTTAATAGATCTAGTAGAATCCTACTGGCGGTGGCAACCTTGATCCCGATAAAGCACCAAGCCACCTGAGGCAAACACGGCTACAAACGTTCCTGTGTAATCCAAACCTATTCAAAGCCTTCCTGTTTACGCTTACAAATTCCCTATTTACGGTCTGTTGTTACAAATTCTCCCTCCAATTTATTCAAAGCCTCTCAAAAAAAAATTCCACTTCCTACTTGTGGAACTCCTATGTCCAATTTAAGTTTTGCAAAGTCTTGCAAAGAGAACCAGTTTAATATTTTCAGTTACTCTAAGTCATTTTCTCCACCATATTTTTGATTCAATTCACCCGACTCTCCTACAGCATCGTGAAGGAATTCAGAATACTCTAGTTCATAATTAGGCATTTAAAAAGAAGTTAATTCTCTAGGATAATACTTTTTATCGTCGCCATTTAGCTGTTTCAGCAGTTTAGTGTCAATATTCAAATTAACATCGCATACTTTCGGTGATCTGTCAGTAGTTTTTATTTTTGGTGTTTCTAAGAGTTCAATGCCTTGATGTTGTGAGGGTGCTGGTAATAGATATATACCCTCAGGGTTCTATGAAAGTGCTGGTAAAGCGTTTGTTAACTTTTGATTTTATCTTACAAATCGCCCTTTCAGACTACCATTATTTTATTTTAAGTTTTCAACAACTTGAGCTAATAACTCTTCAGCATAGTCATTAAATCCTTCTTGGAATAGCGTATTCTGTCTAACTTTTTGCTATTTTTATTTTTGTCTGATTTTCATAATGTTTTCTACCACCTTCTGTAATTCCTGAACATCCCCTTATGTCGATCATATTATATTTAAGAAAAATAAATTATTACACAATTACTTTTAACAAATTATTTTCACGAAAAGTATCAATAATGAACTCACCCAATCGCAATAGGAGTTTTTTGTATTCCTTTATCAATTTGAAATATCTCCGTTGTATAGTTTTGAAGAAAGCATTTATCAAAAACGATCTTTTTTTCTTAATTCTATCAAAATCATCGCAAACATTATAGTTGTCTTTCGTTGCTTGAGGTTTTATCTCTAGAAACAGATTTTTATACACTTTGCTTTCATATCTTTTGGTTTATTTAGATTGATCTTTAATATTAATTAACATGATGCTCAAAGAATGACTGTATTACATCTATTCAACATTTAGTACTGTTGTACTTAAAATACTTCCGTAATTTCTCTTCAATAGTTCTATTAGAATGCTCCCGTATTTGAGCTTTCAATTCACTTTGAGCTTTGAGTATTTGCTCCCGTATTTGAGCTTTCAATTCTATCAAAATCATCACAAACATTAAAGTTTTCTTTCGTTGCTTGAGGTTCTATCTCTAGAAATAAATTTTTATACACTTTTGTTTCATATTTTTTTACTTAATTCTTTTGGTTTATTTATATTGATCTTTAATATTAAATAACTTTATTCGCAAAGAATGACTGTAATACATTTATTGAACGTTTAGTACTGTTGTAACTAAAATACTTCCGTAATTTATCTTTAATAGTTCTATAAGAATACTGCCGTATTTAAGCTATCAGTTCACTTTCAGATGAAAATCAATTAATATTATGACTCTTAAAAATACTTAAACGTTTTTCATTTCAAATCTTTACCTTTGAATGTTGGTAACTTGTTTATAATAATATATATTATTAGATAAATTTTCAAAAAAATAAATATCCCTAGTAAAAAACAATGGAATTACTCAGGCTTGACTTTTTTGAAATTTTGAAAATTTGTTTAGTAAAATCGTCGCCTTTTAAATTACTGGCATTGCAGAAGTGATTAAAAGTTATTTACAATAAAATTCTCAATTTGTCAAGATAAAAAACAAACTATCGCATTATACAATTCATGAATTACGCGAAGAAAGGAAACCATTAACCATTGACAGCTTTAAGGATTCTTGCCTTAAGCGACAAACAATGGGCTCAATAAAATACCCTATGAAAGAGGAGTATAGTGTTGGTATGTGCTTAGAGCAATGGGTTACTGCCAAAGCAACGGGTCTAACTAGCCTCGGCATAAAGGCATCCGTTCTTTAAGCGGTGAACTTGAGTTCGAAAAAGGACTATATTGTTGGTCTATGTTTAGCAATTGTTTGCCGCTAGAGAAACATTCTAACCATTCAACGGCTTTAAGCATCCGTTCTTTAAGCGGTGGGCATAAGCTAGATGGGATAACTTTCTGACTGTCTGGTATTTATTCATTAATTAAACTATTTGTACACATTTTGATTTGTGTGTAGCGCTTGGCTACCGCTGAGGCAATAGTCTAATCAATCACGGCTCTAAGCATCCGTAAACCTGTGTAGCTGTACTCAGTTGATGAGTGTGCAAATGTGCGGCAATGGACACTTTTAACAAGGTTGTTAAAAAGTTGACTAGAATGCCAGTGGGCGACCCAATGAGAGAGAGCTCTAGTTCTCCCTTTTATTTGCACTAGGGCTTGTGACTAGGATAAGAGTTTGAAATCGATTGTTAGTTATAAGCCAGTCTGGCCACTTGATTTAGTACCCATGTTGAAAAATGTAAAAAAGTGTGTTTAATTAGTTAAAATTATATATTTACAACCGGAACCCCTGCCGATAATCCCCAGACCTTATATGAGGGGGTCACTATCCAAAAGAAAAACTGGGGCTTGATGAATGGAAGCCTTAGACATGGGCTAAAGTGGATCTCAGTCCAAATGAACATGCTGTTGGTATTGGTGTAAGCACATGGTTAGCGCTTGAGCAACGGTCTAACCATTCACGGCCTTAAGCATCCGTGCACCTGTGTAGCTATACTCAGTGAATGAGTGTGATTGTGTGTGAAATTGGAAACGTTTAGCAAGGAAAGTTGACTAGCATACCAGTGGGAGACTCAAGGAGAGAAAGAGAGATATAGAGAACTCTAGTGTTCCCTTTGATTTCCACTTGGTCTTGGCTGGTATGTTTTGGTCTGTTTGTTGTCACGGCAAAGTTCGCACTAGTTACACCAATGGGTGTGTCAAACTTTGACAGATCAAAGCTGTAACTTCTCACTTGTATAGAGAAGTCAGGCGAGAGTTTGGCCTCAATATATGTATGAAATTGGCATTGATACGGCTTGTTGGTCCACTAGCGAGTCAACTGGCTTGATTCACTGACCCTGTTGAAAAATGTTAAAAAGTGTGTTTAATTAATTAAAATTATAAATTTGCAACCGGAACCCCTGCCGTTAATCCCCAGACCTTGTATGAGGGGGTTACTATCCAAAAGAAAAAATGGGACTTGATGAATGGAAGCCGTAGACACGGGCTAAAGTGGATCTCAGTCTAAATGAGCCTGTTGTTGGTATTGGTGTAGCACATGGTTACCGCTTGATCAACGGTCTAACCATTCACGGCCTTAAGCATCCGTGCACCTGTGTAGCTATACTCAGTGGATGAGTGTGATTGTGTGTGTGGAATTGGAAACGTCTAACAAGGAAAGTTGACTAGCCTACCAGTGAAAAACTCAAGGAGAGAAAGAGAGATAGAGAGAGCTCTAGTGTTCCCTTTGATTTCCACTTGGTCTTGGCTGGTATGTTTTGGTCTGTTTGTTGTCACGGCAAAGTTCGAACTAGTTACACCAATGGCTGTGTCAAACTTTGACAGATCAAAATTGCCTATAATCCCCAGACCTTATATGAGGGGGTCACTATCCAAAAGAAAAAATGGGGCTTTATGAATGGAAGCCGTAGACACGGGCTAAAGTGGATCTCACTCTAAATGAACTTGTTGTTGGTATTGGTGTAAGCACATAGTTAGCGCTTGAGCAACGGTCTAACCATTCACGGCCTTAAGCATCCGTGCACCTGTGTAGCTATACTCAGTGAATGAGTGTGATTGTGTGTGAAATTGGAAACGTTTAGCAAGGAAAGTTGACTAGCATACCAGTGGGAGACTCAAGGAGAGAAAGAGAGATATAGAGAGCTCTAGTGTTCCCTTTGATTTCCACTTGGTCTTGGCTGGTATGTTTTGGTCTGTTTGTTGTCACGCAAAGTTCGCATTAGTTACACCAATGGGTGTGTCAAACTTTGACGGATCAAAACTTTCACTCCTTACAAGTATTGAGAAGTCAGGCAAGAGTTTGGCCTCAATTTATGTATGAAATTGGCATTGATACGGCTTGTTGGTCCACTAGCGAGTCAGCTGGCTTGATTCACTGACCCTGTTGAAAAATGTTAAAAAGTGTGTTTAATTAGTTAAAATTATAAATTTGCAACCGGAACCCCTGCCAATAATCCCCAGACCTTATATGAGGGGATCACTATCCAAAAGAAAAAATGGGGCTTGATGAATGGAAGCCGTAGACACGGGCTAAAGTGGATCTCAGTCTAAATGAGCCTGTTGTTGGTATTGGTGTAGCACATGGTTACCGCTTGAGCAACGGTCTAACCATTCACGGCCTTAAGCATCCTTGCACCAGTGTAGCTATACTCAGTGGATGAGTTTGATTGTGTGTGTAGAATTGGAAACGTCTAACAAGGAAAGTTGACTAGCCTACCAGTGAAAGACTCAAGGAGAGAAAGAGAGATAGAGAGAGTTCTAGTGTTCCCTTTGATTTCCACTTGGTCTTGGCTGGTATGTTTTGGTCTGTTTTTTTGTCACGGCAAAGTTCGAACTAGTTACACCAATCGCTGTGTCAAACTTTGACAGATCAAAACTGTCACTTCTCACTTGTATAGAGAAGTCAGGCGAGAGTTTGGCCTCAATATATGTATGAAATTGGCATTGATACGGCTTGTTGGTCCACTAGCGAGTCAGCTGGCTTGATTCACTGACCCTGTTGAAAAATGTTAAAAAGTGTGTTTAATTAGTTAAAATTATAAATTTACAACCGGAACCTCTGCTGGTAATCCCCAGACCTTATATGAGGGGGTCACTATCCAAAAGAAAAAATGGAGCTTGATGAATCGAAGCCGTAGACACGAGCTAAAGTGGATCTCAGTCTAAATGAGCCTGTTGTTGGTATTGGTGTAGCACATGGTTACCGCTTGAGCAACGGTCTAACCATTCACGGCCTTAAGCGTCCGTGCACCTGTGTAGCTATACTCAGTGGATGAGTGGAATTGGAAATGTCTAGCAAGGAAAGTCTACTAGCATACCAATGGGAGACTCAAGGAGAGAAAGAGAGATAGAGAGAGCTCCAGTGTTCCCTTTGATTTCCACTTGGTCTTGACTGGTATGTTTTGGTCTATTTGTTGTCACGGCAAAGTTCACAGTAGTTACACCAATTGATGCGTCAAACTTTGACAGATCAAAACTGTCACTTCTCTCTTGTATAGAGAAGTCAGGCGAGAGTTTGGCCTCAATGTATGAGTGAAATTGGCATCGATATGGCTTGTTAGTCACTAGCCAGTCAGTTGACTTGATTCAATGCCCCTGTTGAAAAAAATGTTAAAAAGTGTGTTTAATTAATTAAAATTATAAATTTGCAACCGGAACCCCTGCCGATAATCCCCAGACCTTATATGAGGGGGTCACTATCCAAAAGGAAAATTGAGCTTGTTGAATGGAAGCAGTCGACAAGGGCTAAAGTGAATCTAGATAAAGATGTTGGTATTGGTGTAGCACATGGTTACCGTTTGAGCAACGGTCCAACTATTCACAGCCTTAAGCATCCGTGCACCTGTGTAGCTGTACTCAGTGGATGAGTGTGATTGTGTGTGGAATTGGAAACCACTATCGAGGAAAGTTGACTAGCATACCAGTGGGAGACTCAAGGAGAGAAAGAGAGACCAAGAGAGAGCTCTAGTGTTCCCTTTCATTTCCACTTGGTCTTGTCTGGTAATGTTTTGTTCTGTTTGTTGTCACGGCAGAGCTTGCTTTAGTTACACCAATTGATGTGTCAAACTTTGACAGATCAAAACTGTCACTTCTCTCTTGTATATAGAGAAGTCAGGCGAGAGTTTGGCCTCAATGTATATATGAAATTGGCATTGATACGGCTTGTTGGACCATTAGCCAGTCGGTTGGTTTGATTAAATGACCCTGTTGAAAAATGTTAAAAAGTGTGTTTAATTAGTTAAAATTATAAATTTGCAACCGGAACCCCTGCCGATAATCCCCAGACCTTATATGAGGGGGTCACTATCCAAAAGAAAAATTGAGCTGGTTGAGTGGAAGCAGTCGACACGGGCTAAAGTGAATCTCAGCCTAGATAAACATGTTGTTGGTATTGGTGTAGCACATGGTTACCGCTTGAGCAACAGTCTAACCATTCACGGCCTTAAGCATCCGTGCACCTGTGTAGCTGTATCTAGTTGATGAAAGTCGAATGGAATATAATGAGTCATGGGTGATGGGCAAGTGTGCCAGGGGAGACCCCAAGGAGAGAGAGCCAATGTGCCCTTCATTTCCTCTAGGGCTTGTCTGGTTACTTTGGCTCAATTGTTGTCACGGGAAGGCTCTATCAGTTGCTCTAAAGAGTGAATTGAATCACGATTCCAATAAAGGAAAAATTCTCTTGTGGAAGTGTGTCAAGGAAAAGTCTGTTTGAAATTGGCGAATGTTAGTTGGACCATCCAACTGCTACCAGCGAGAAGCTTTTTGGCGATTGTTAATGCAAACATAGTGATTTTGAAGGCGCTAGGATTGCAAGAGGACTGCTTTCCAATGGGTTAGCACCTCTAAAACACTATATACTGATGGCTGGGGTTCAGAGCGATTGGGTTGGGAAACCCCAGGGAATCACTCTGATCCAAACATCTGTTGAGCTAGACGAATCTTGGGTAGTGTGGAATCCTTGATTCGGTAATGACTTTGGTATCATTGGAGCCTTTGACTAATGGGATTAAAGGGTCTTCAAAGGACATGGGAAGCTGGCCTACTCCTAGAGGGAAATCTCATTGTTTCAATGCGTTTCTAATATGCCTGATGGTAACGTGAATGTGTTACCTGGTTGATCCTGCCAGTAGCATATGCTTGTCTCAAAGATTAAGCCATGCATGTCTAAGTACAAACCCCCAGTGGGCGAAACCGCGAATGGCTCAATAAATCAGTTATGGTTCCTTAGATCGTACTATATCCTACTTGGATAACTGTGGTAATTCTAGAGCTAATACATGCACAATAGCCCCAACTTCACGGAAGGGGTGCTTTTATTAGATCAAGACCAATCGGGCTTCGGCTCGTCTCTTGGTGACTCTGAATAACTATAGCCGATCGCACGGTCTCGCACCGGCGATGTGTCTTTCAAATGTCTGCCTTATCAACTTTCGATGGTAGGCTATGCGCCTACCATGGTTGCAACGGGTAACGGGGAATCGGGGTTCGATTCCGGAGAGGGAGCCTGAGAAACGGCTACCACATCCAAGGAAGGCAGCAGGCGCGCAAATTACCCACTCCCAGCACGGGGAGGTAGTGACGAAAAATAACGATGCAGTACTCATCTGAGGCCCTGTGATTGGAATGAGTACACTTTAAATCCTTTAACGAGGATCCATTAACTCCAGCTCCAATAGCGTATATTAAAGTTGCTGCGGTTAAAAAGCTCGTAGTTGGATATGGGTCTCGGTCGGGTGGTGCCGCCTCACGATGGTCACTGCCTCGATCGGACAATTCATTGGATCGTTCGGGGTGCTCTTAACCGAGTGTCCTGGGTGGCCGATACGTTTACTTTGAACAAATTAGAGTGCTTAAAGCAGGTGCACCGCGCCTGAATATCACAGCATGGAATGATGGAATAGGACCTCGGTCTTATTATGTTGGTTTTCTGGACTTGAGGTAATGGTTAACAGAGACAGACGGGGGCATTCGTACTGCGACGCTAGAAATGAAATTTCTTGGACCGTCGCAAGACGAACAACTGCGAAAGCATTTGCCAAGAATGTTTTCATTAATCAAGAACGAAAGTTAGAGGTTCGAAGGCGATCAGATACCGCCCTAGTTCTAACCATAAACGATGCCAACCAGCGATCCGCAGACGTTACTTGAATGACTCCGCGGGCAGCTTCCGGGAAACCAAAGTGTTTGGGTTCCGGGGGAAGTATGGTTGCAAAGCTGAAACTTAAAGGAATTGACGGAATGGCACCACCAGGAGTGGAGCCAGCGGCTTAATTTGACTCAACACGGGAAACCTCACCAGGCCCGGACACTGGAAGGATTGACAGATTGAGAGCTCTTTCTTGATTCAGTGGGTGGTGGTGCATGGCCGTTCTTAGTTGGTGGAGCGATTTGTCTGGTTAATTCCGATAACGAACGAGACTCTATCGTGCTAAATAGACGATGGATCCTAGTGGTGGATCGCTCTTCTTAGAGGGACAAGTGGCGTCTAGCCATATGAGATTGAGCAATAACAGGTTTGTGATGCCCATAGATGTCCTGGGCCGCACGCGCGCTACACTGGAAGAATCAGGGCGTCCTCCCTGTCCGAGAGGACCGGGTAACCACTGAACCTCTTCCGTGGTTGGGATTGGGGACTGCAAGGATCCCCATGAACCAGGAATCCCTAGTAGGCACAAGTCATTAGCTTGCGTCGATTACGTCCCTGCCCTTTGTACACACCGCCCGTCGCTACTACCGATTGAAAAATTTAGTGAGAACCTCGGACGACTCGCCAGGGCAGCCTCCGGGCCGCTCGTGGTGTGGTTGCAATTTGTTCAAACTTGATCCTTTAGAGGAAGTAAAAGTCGTAACAAGGTTTCCGTAGGTGAACCTGCGGAAGGATCATTAGCGTTTGATAAACGAGAAGGAGACTTCTTGGCCACGTGTGGTCAGTAGTTTTTTCCGAATCGTTGTTATTGACACACGTCCCCGTGTTTGATGTTTGAGGTGCAAAAGTCGGTTTTGCTTATTGTAAGGGGGTGGTACCCTTTTGCAGCATCATTCATGGGGGCCATTCGTTGAACAATGGAGTGCACAACGGAGTCTTGAGGAATGGTGGGCTTTGACGGCAATCCATTGTGGTGGATTTGCCTAAAAAATTTGGTTTGTTGATTTAATGGAGAATCGGTGAGACCATTGACTGACTTTGAGGACTTGAACTAGCTCTGTAGTGGGGGCTCTCAGAGGAGTGGGAGCATGCAAAGCTTGTGAAGGTAGCCAAGTCAATGGAATTACTTTGACGTCCCTGTTGAGACAAACCCAACACTGAGGTGAGTGTTGCTGCCTATGTTTGTGTGGGGGATCTCCAGATGATATACTGGTTTATTTGTCTCGAGGTCTTGGTATCTGTGGCCATTATTCTAGGATGGTAGTGGGATTTTTGACAGCACAACTAGATTGGGACCTTGCTTTTGCAGAAGGGGGCTCTTGTGAGGAAACGAGAGCCTGCAAAGCTTGTGACACATCTTGAGTTGTGTACGAGGGTCACAAGTCATGCCATCTGAAAAATAATGGACATGGCCGAATCGTTGCCGGGAATCCAGCGTCTTGAAGCCGAAGCAACAAAAGCACTGGGTCCTTTGACACCGTTCCAGCCGCGTGCGGATTACGAATCCACCCGGGAATACACAACGTGAGCAACGCAGATGACCAACATGACCAGAGAACAGCCGAGGCTGCCCTCAGCCCATCACATCAGCACTCACTACCCACGACACTGATCCCGAAGATCGAAAGTTCGAACTTCGAAAGTTCTTCCGTTTTAAGCCCTTGGTGGATTTCACGCAATGTTTAACTCTCTCTTCAGAGTTCTTTTCAACTTTCCCTCGCGGTAATTGTCTTCTATTGGTCTCAAATTCATATTTAGCCTTAGATGGAGTTTACCACCTGATTAGCGCTGCATTCTCAAGCAACGCGACTCTAGAGAGACCTCGGAATTCCGAGCGCTCATCCGTCCTACGGGCCTGACACCCTCTCTGGGCAATCGGGCCACATTCATGAGGACTTTAGACTGGACAAGCGACGGTCTTACGAGGCTCCCAAACACTCCATCGGTCGAAATTGCCTCCCGAAGGATACAATTGACCCTTAGTGCTGGGCTTTTCCCTCTTCGCTCGCCGCTACTAAGGGAATCCCTGTTAGTTTTTTTTCCTCCGCTGACTAATATGCCTAAGTCAAGCGGGTCGTCTTGCCTGAGCTGAAGCCGGGGGGATTTCATAAACTAACTGGGTCATTTGTTTTTCAAACCAATCACCAAAGTCACCTAGTCACCACAAACCCAGTAATGCCAGCATGCCCCTTGGAGTCAACAGTTCAACATCAAATAAACCAATTTCCTACTACCAAAGTCATAGTAGTCCATTCCTGTGACAAAAGGCTGTCAGTCAAAGTGTTGTAGCCAAGAAGAATTGGATTTTCATCCTCATTGGGCCCTTATACACTCAGTACACCCATAATGTGTAACACCTCCTCTAAGTTCCACCAAAAAGGAGCTCAATTACCATTACCCAGTTGGGTGACAAGTAAAAGGGTGATCCACAAGAGGCATAGCCCTGGGCCTTGTCTTACTTTATGAGATCACTTGCACTCCTTGTACTATTGATTCCCTTAACCAATAGCCTACAACAAAGAGGGAAATGAGACCAGTAAGTGAGACCAAATACCTCTCACCAAATCCTCTCAACATAAACAGTTGACACAAACTTGACGAGATCGCTTGCATTCTCTATAGGTGTTGACATCAACGGCCCTATAGAAGCAAGGAGCCTCGCAGTGACGGTATACCCAGACAACGTATGATAAAAACATCCGTCTCTCAGCCAGACGTAGTCCAAGCTCAAAGACTGGACATGCAATTTGCATTCAAAATATAGATGTTCCATGTGTCCTGCAGTTCGCATAGAATCACGCGTCTAGCTGTGTTCGTCTTCGTAATGTGAGCCAAGTGATCCATCCTCCAGGGTCATTCTAATGAATATTTCAAATTCTCCCTCAAACAAGGCCAATGCAATTGCACCCTTGCACACCTCAAGCCGTGCGCTATTGGGGCAAGCTCACCTTCAATCCCTTTAGTCTCGTGGAATGGTATCCATGATCCTTGAATCACAGAACCACTCTAGTCCCCAATATGACTATTTTTCACTACGAATTCACACGTAGAAAATATACATCGAGATGTCAAGAGCATGTTGGCATATTGCTTGCAAAATCGATGCTACATTAGTGCAGTCGCAGTGCAAGACTTTGGCTCACCCGAGGACTTCCGCGCCTCTCTTTTGACGAAGCCAATCCCTTCGTCTCGCACCACTTGGGCCCTCAGGAAGGGTAAAGAGTGCTTCCCGGGCCCCACCAAAATGTTGCTGGGGCAGCAACTACCACAGTGTTAGTAATCTAATGTCCATTATTTTTCAGATGGCATGACTTGTGGCCCTCGTACAAAACTCAAGATGTGTCACAAGCTTTGCAGGCTCTCGTTTCCTCACAAGAGCCCCCGTCTGCAAAAGCAAGGTCCCAATCTAGTTGTGCTGCCAAAAATCCCATTACCATCCTAGAATAATGGCCACAGATACCAAGACAAAATATGATAGATTGGGACCTTGCAAAAGCAAGGTCCCAATCTAGTTGTGCTGTCAAAAATCCCACTACCATCTTAGAATAATGGCCACAGATACCAAGACCTCGAGACAAATAACCCAGTATATCATCTCGAGATCCCCCACACAAACATAGGCAGCAACACTCACCTCAGTGTTTGGTTTGTCTCAACAGGGACGTCAAAGTAATTCCATTGACTTGGCTACCTTCACAAGCTTTGCATGCTCCCACTTCTCTGAGAGCCCCCACTACAGAGCTAGTTCAAGTCCTCAAAGTCAGTCAATGGTCTCACCGATTCTCCATTAAATCAACAAACCAAACTTTTTAGGCAAATCCACCACAATGGATTGCCGTCAAAGCCCACCATTCCTCAAGACTCCGTTGAGCACTCCATTGTTCAACGAATGGCCCCCATGAATGATGCTGCAAAAGGTTACCACCCCCTCACAATAGGCAAAACCGACTTGTGCACCTCAAACATCAAACACGGGGACGTGTGTCAATAACAACGATTCGGAAAAAACTACTGACCACACGTGGCCAAGAAGTCTCCTTCTCGTTTATCAAACGCTAATGATCCTACCGCAGGTTCACCTACGGAAACCTTGTTACGACTTTTACTTCCTCTAAAGGATCAAGTTTGAACAACTTTCAACCACACCACGAGCGGCCCGGAGGCTGCCCTGGCGAGTCGTCCGAAGTTCTCACTAAATCATTCAATCGGTAGTAGCGACGGGCGGTGTGTACAAAGGGCAGGGACGTAATCGACGCAAGCTAATGACTTGCGCCTACTAGGGATTCCTGGTTCATGGGTATCCTTGTAGTCCCCAATCCCAGCCACGGAAGAGGTTCAGCGGTTACCCGGTCCTCTCGGACAGGGAGGACGCGCTGATTCTTCCAGTGTAGCGCGCGTGCAGCCCAGGACATCTAAGGGCATCACAGATCTGTTATTTCTCACTATCATATGGTATCATATGGCCACTAGGATCAACAGGGACGTCAAAGTAATTCCATTGACTTGGCTACCTTCACAAGCTTTGCATGCTCCCACTCCTCTGAGAGCCCCCACTACAGAGCTAGTTCAAGTCCTCAAAGTCAGTCAATGGTCTCACCGATTCTCCATTAAATCAACAAACCAAATTTTTTAGGCAAATCCACCACAATGGATTGCCGTCAAAGCCCACCATTCCTCAAGACTCCGATGTGCACTCCATTGTTCAACGAATGGCCCCCATGAATGATGCTGCACAAGGGTACCACCCCCTCACAATAAGCAAAACCGACTTGTGCACCTCAAACATCAAACACGGGGACGTGTGTCAATAACAACGATTCGGAAAAAACTACTGACCACACGTGGCCAAGAAGTCTCCTTCTCGTTTATCAAACGCTAATGATCCTTCCGCAGGTTCACCTACGGAAACCTTGTTACGACTTTTACTTCCTCTAAAGGATCAAGTTTGAACAAATTTCAACCACACCACGAGCGGCCCGGAGGCTGCCCTGGCGAGTCGTCCGAAGTTCTCACTAAATCTTTCAATCGGTAGTAGCGACGGGCGGTGTGTACAAAGGGCAGGGACGTAATCGACGCAAGCTAATGACTTGTGCCTACTAGGGATTCCTGGTTCATGGGGATCCTTGCAGTCCCCAATCCCAACCACGGAAAAGGTTCAGCGGTTACCCGGTCCTCTCGGACAGGGAGGACGCGCTGATTCTTCCAGTGTAGCGCGCGTGCGGCCCAGGACATCTAAGGGCATCACAGACCTGTTATTGCTCACTCTCATATGGCTAGACGCCACTTGTCCCTCTAAGAAGAGCGATCCACCACTAGGATCCATCATCTATTTAGCACGCTAGAGTCTCGTTCGTTATCGGAATTAACCAGACAAATCGCTCCACCAACTAAGAGCGGCCATGCACCACCACCCACTGAATCAAGAAAGAGCTCTCAATCTGTCAATCCTTCCAGTGTCCGGGCCTGGTGAGGTTTCCCGTGTTGAGTCAAATTAAGCCGCAGGCTCCACTCCTGGTGGTGCCATTCCGTCAATTCCTTTAAGTTTCAGCTTTGCAACCATACTTCCCCCGGAACCCAAACACTTTGGTTTCCCGGAAGCTGCCCACGGAGTCATTCAAGTAACGTCTGCGGATCGCTGGTTGGCATCGTTTATGGTTAGAACTAGGGCGGTATCTGATTGCCTTCGAACCTCTAACTTTCGTTCTTGATTAATGAAAACATCCTTGGTGAATGCTTTCGCAGTAGTTTGTCTTGTGACGGTCCAAGAATTTCACCTCTAGCGTCGCAGTACGAATGCCCCCGTCTGTCTCTGTTATCCATTACCTCAAGTCCAGAAAACCAACATAATAAGACCGAGGTCCTATTCCATCATTCCATGCTGTGATATTCAGGCGTGGTGCACCTGCTTTAAGCACTCTAATTTGTTCAAAGTAAACGTATCGGCCACCCAGGACACTCGGTTAAGAGCACCCCGAACGATCCAATGAATTGTCCGATCGAGGCAGTGACCATCGTGAGGCGGCACCACCCGACCGAGACCCATATCCAACTACGAGCTTTTTAACCGCAGCAACTTTAATATACGCTATTGGAGCTGGAGTTACCGCGGCTGCTGGCACCAGACTTGCCCTCCAATGGATCCTCGTTAAAGGATTTAAAGTGAACTCATTCCAATCACAGGGCCTCAGATGAGTCCTGCATCGTTATTTTTCGTCACTACCTCCCCATGCTGGGAGTGGGTAATTTGCGCGCCTGCTGCCTTCGTTGGATGTGGTAGCCGTTTCTCAGGCTCCCTCTCCGGAATCGATCCCCGATTCCCCGTTACCCGTTGCAACCATGGTAGGTGCATAGCCTACCATCGAAAGTTGATAAGGCAGACATTTGAAAGACACGTCGCCGGTGCGAGACCGTGCGATCGGCCATAGTTATTCAGAGTCACCAAAAGACGAGCCGAAGCCCGATTGGTCTTGATCTAATAAAAGCACCCCTTCCGTGAAGTTGGGGCAATTGTGCATGTATTAGCTCTAGAATTACCACAGTTATCCAAGTAGGATATAGTACGATCTAAGGAACCATAACTGATTTATTGAGCCATTCGCGGTTTCGCCCACTGGGGGCTTGTACTTAGACATGCATGGGTTAATCTTTGAGACAAGCATATGCTACTGGCAGGATCAACCAGGTAACACATTCAAGTTACCATCAGGCACATTAGAAAAGCATTGAAACAATGAGATTTCCCTCTAGGAGTAATGGTTAGACCGTTGCTCAAGCGGTAACCATGTGCTACACCAATACCAACAACATGTTTATCTAGGCTGAGATTCACTTTAGCCCCTGTCGACTGCTTCCATTCAACACGCTCAGTTTTTCTTTTCGATATTGACCCCCTCATATAAGGTCTGGGGATTATCGGCAGGGGTTCCGGTTGCAAATTTATAATTTTAACTAATTAAACACACTTTTTAACATTTTTCAACAGGGTCATTGAATCAAGCCAACCGACTGGCTAATGGACCAACAAGCCGTATCAATGCCAATTTCATACATACATTCAGGCCAAACTGTCAAATGATCTGTCAAAGTTTGACACACCAATTGGTGTAACTAAAGCAAGCTTTGCCGTGACAACAAACAGACCAAAACATTACCAGACAAGACCAAATGGAAATGAAAGGGAACACTAGAGCTCTCTCTTGGTCTCTTTTTCTCTCCTTGAGTCTCCCACTGGTATGCTAGTAAACTTTCCTCGATAGTGGTTTCCAATTCCACACACAATCACACTCATCCACTGAGTACAGCTACACAGGTGCACGGATGCTTAAGGCCGTGAATGGTTTGACGTTGCTCAAACAGTAACCATGTGCTACACCAATACCAACAACATATTTATCTAGGCTGAGATTCACTTTAGCCCATGTCGACTGCTTCCATTCAACAAGCTCAATTTTTCTTTTGGATAGTGACCCCCTCATATAAGGTCTAGGGATTATCGGCAGGGGTTCCGGTTGCAAATTTATAATTATAACTAATTAAACACACTTTTTAACATTTTTTTTCAACAGGGGCATTGAATCAAGCCAACTGACTGGCTAGTGACCAACAAGCCATTTCGATGCCAATTTCAGACACAAATTGGGGCCAAACTCTCGCCTGACTTCTAAATACAAGAAAGAAGTGACAGTTTTGATCTGTCAAAGTTTGACACACCAATTGGTGTAACTAATGCGAACTTTGCCGTGACAATAAACAGACCAAAACATACCAGTCAAGACCAAGTGGAAATCAAAGGGAACACTAGAGCTCTCTCTATCTCTCTTTCTCTCCTTGAGTCTCCCATTGGTAGGCTAGTGGAATTTCCTTGCTAGACATTTCCAATTCCACTCCTCCACTGAGTATAGCTACACAGGTGCACGGACGCTTAAGGTCGTGAATGGTTAGACCGTTGCTCAAGCGGTAACCATGTGCTACACCAATACCAACAACAGGCTCATTTAGACTGAGATCCACTTTAGCCCGTGGCTACGGCTTCCATTCATCAAGCCCCATTTTTTCTTTTGGATAGTGACCCCCTCATATCAGGTCTGGGGATTATTGGCAGGGGTTCCGGTTGCAAATTTATAATTTTAACTAATTAAACACACTTTTTAACATTTTTCAACAGGGTCAGTGAATCAAGCCAACCGACTGGCTAATGGACCAACAAGCCGTATCAATGCCAATTTCATACATACATTCAGGCCAAACTCTCGCCTGACTTCTCTATATACAAGAGAGAAGTGACAGTTTTGATCTGTCAAAGTTTGACACAGCCATTGGTGTAACTAGTTCGAACTTTGCCGTGACAACAAACAGACCAAAACATACCAGCCAAGACCAAGTGGAAATAAAAGGGAACACTAGAGCTCTCTCTATCTCTCTTTCTCTCCTTGAGTTTTTCACTGGTAGGCTAGTCAACTTTCCTTGTTAGACGTTTCCAATTCTACACACACAATCACACTCATCTGCTGAGTATAGCTACACTGGTGCACGGATGCTTAAGGCCGTGAATAGTTAGACCGTTGCTCAAGCGGTAACCATGTGCTACACCAATACCAACAACAGGCTTATTTAGACTGAGATCCACTTTAGCCCGTGTCTACGACTTCCATTTAGCAAGCCCCATTTTTTCTTTTGGATAGTGACCCCCTCATATAAGGTCTAGGGATTATCGGCAGGGGTTCCGGTTGCAAATTTATAATTTTAACTAATTAAACACACTTTTTAACATTTTTCAACAGGGTCAGTGAATCAAGCCAGCTGACTCGCTAGTGGACCAACAAGCCGTATCAATGCCAATTTCATACATAAATTGAGCCCAAACTCTTGCATGACTTCTCAATACTTGTAAGGAGTGACAGTTTTGATCCGTCAAAGTTTGACACACCCATTGGTGTAACTAATTTGAACTTTGCGTGACAAAAAACTGACAAAAATATACCAGCCAAGACCAAGTGGGAATCAAAGGGAACACTAGAGCTCTCTATACCTCTCTTTCTCTCCTTGAGTCTCCCACTGGTATGCTAGTTAACTTTCCTTGCTAAACGTTTCCAATTTCACACACAATCACAACTAGAGCTCTCTATACCTCTCTTTCTCTCCTTGAGTCTCCCACTGGTATGCTAGTTAACTTTCCTTGCTAAACGTTTCCAATTTCACACACAATCACACTCATTCACTGAGTATAGCTACACAGGTACACGGATGCTTAAGGCCGTGAATGGTTAGACCGTTGCTCAAGCGCTAACCATGTGCTTACACCAATACCAACAACAAGTTCATTTAGACTGAGATCCACTTTAGCCCGTGTCTACGGCTTCCATTCATCAAGCCCCATTTTTTCTTTTGGATAGTGACCCCCTCATATAAGGTCTGGGGATTATCGGCAGGGGTTCCGGTTACAAATTTATAATTTTAACTAATTAAACACACTTTTTTACATTTTTCAACATGGGTACTAAATCAAGCGGCCAGACTGGCTTATAACTAACAATCGATTTCAAACTCTTATTCTAGTCACAAGCCCTAGTGCAAATGAAAGGGAGAACTAGAGCTCTCTCTCATTGGGTCGCCCACTGGCATTCTAGTCAACTTTCCTTGTTAAAATTGTCCAATGCTGCACATTTGCACAGTCATCAACTGAGTACAGCTACACAGGTTTAAGGATGCTTAGAGCCGTGATTGATTAGACTGTTGCCTCAGCGAGTTGCATTCAAGCCGAGGCTAGTTTGACTGTTGCTCTCGCGGTACCCCCATTGCTCTAAGCACATACCAACACTATATTTCTCTTTCATATGGGATTTCATTGAGCCCATGCTCGCCGCTTAAAGCACGAATCCTTATAGCCGTCAATGGTTATACCAACCATATGGTCATTTTCATATGGGATTTCCATTCAGCCCATGTCCTCTGTAGAGCATTCAAGCTTCTCTGTTGCTCTTTCTTTCGCTAATAAATACCACACAGTCAGAAAGTCATCCCATCTAGCTTATGTCCATCGCTTAAACTACAGATGCTTAAAGCCGTTGAATGGTTAGACTGTTTCTTTAGCGGCAATCAATTGCTAAACTTATACCAACAATATAGTCCTTTCTTATGCCCATGTTCACCGCTTGAGGCACGGATGCCTTCAAGCCGAGGCTAGTTAGACCCCGTTGCTCTAGTGGTAAGCCATTGCTATTGGCACATACCAACACCATATTACTCTTTCATAGGGTATTTCATTGAGCCTATGTTTGCCGCTTAAAGCACAAATCCTTAAAGCCATCAATGGTTAGACCATTGCTCAAGTGGTAGTAGCCATCCGCTTCACACATACCAACAATATACTCATTCTCATATGGGGTTCCCATCTAGCCCATGTCTACTCCACTTTTTGTAGTTCAATTACAGAAAGTTGAATTTTTTGTTTCTCGCCCAAATCCATTGGCTTATAATTGCAAGTTCACTTGCATAAGAGTCGAGGCAGATTGCAGGAGGCCATTGTAGGCTAACCTAACCTAACCTAACCCAACAGGTACGACTCTAGTTCGGCATTTGTGAAGGGACACACATGCACGGAAAGGTGTAGCATAAATGGTAGACAGTAACAACGGCAATCAAAGGGATAAAATTAACCCTTGACTGGGCTGTCCACTTAATTAAACAATCTGTCTTGGCTTTTTTCTATAATTGGCCATGACTTTGACTTTTCCCACAACTATTCCCTCTTTTTTAAATTCAAAAATCAACGGATCTCGGTCGAGGCCTTTGGTCTCGACTTCGACTTGATAAAAAACTACTCTCCCTGTGTGCGCGAAGCGCACACAGGGAGAGAACATATACAACAACTCTACAACCGAAGACTGCAACACTTTATACAATTAGGCTTGATTCAATTTTCATCAAAGTTACTGCCTGTGCTTGACAACCCCATAAAAAGGACAGAAAAAAGAGGAATAACATGATTCCCCGTTCACTGCCCGTGTCAAGACATTCCCCCCAGTCTTGCAACTCTTGCCCCGAGAGACAACCTAAGATCCATTACCCAGACAATGGGGTTAGGTTGACCCCCCTTTCTCTCTGTCCTTGTTACACGTCTCTTACAGACAAACACATCAACAGCCCGCCTCACAACCAATCCTGAATTCATTCAAGTGAATTTGGGGGACTTGCCCGCTGGCAAGACAAATCTCCCGGTCGTAGGTTTAGTCTCAGCAGATCGCAGTGTAAATTACTGCTCTACCGTTTACAACACCCCGGCCGGTACCCAAGTCGTCTACAAGTGATTTTGGCATTCAACCTTATGGAATATTTGATTTATTCGACGGTGAAGCTGCCCTATCGCCGTCTCCCGAGGGCCAGCAACCGCCGAACCTAGGCTCCGAAGCACTAGCACCCATTGCTAAAAGCTAAGGGACCAGGTTACGTTTCGCCACCAGTGAGTTCGAACGCACGGTACCGTTGTGAACTCCAGCACAGATTCTACCTTCAGAGGCTTTCAGGTATAATCACACGGACGTAGCCTCGCACCATTGGCCGTTCGACCAAGTGCAAAACCAAATGTTCAAACCTGCGGTTCCTCTCGTACTTCGCAGGATTACTATAGCAACGGCATTGAACGTCTGTAGGGTAAAACTAACCTGTCTCACGACGGTCTAAACCCAGCTCACGTTCCCTGTAGGTGGGTGAACAATCCTACACTTGGCAAATACTGCTTCGCAATGATAGGAAGAGCCGACATCGAAGGATCAAAAAGCTACGTCGATATGAACGCTTGGCCGCCACAAGCCAGTTATCCCTGTGGTAACTTTTCTGACACCTCTTGCTTAAAACTCTTAAAGCAAAAAGGATCGATAGGCCGTGCTTTCGCAGTCCGTACTCGTACTGAAAGTCGGAATCAAGCCAGCATTTGCCCTTTTGCTCTACGGGAGGTTTCTGTCCTCCCTGAGCTGGCCTTAGGACACCTGCGTTATCATTTGACAGATGTACTGCTCCAGTCAAACTCCCCATCCGGCACTGTCCTCAGCACGGATCAAGAGCGCCACCCGCAGGTGGACTCCCTTGACACCACAAACAAGTCCCCAAAGGGCCTTGCCTCCGCTTCACTGAGTAAGTGAAGCGACCATGAAAGTAGTGGTATTTCATTGCTGACGTTACCATCTCCCACTTATGCTACACCTCTCATGTCACTCCACAATACCGAACTAGAATCAAGCTCAACAGGGTCTTCTTTCCTCGCGGACGTTACCAGGCCCGTTCCCCTGGCTAGTTTCGGATAGTTTCTGGTGTAGTACTTTAAGTTTATTTAATAAATTTGGAGCCCAGAAATTTGTTACCATATCAGTGTTCAATGTACTTCAGTATGACTGACAAGTCATCTACATACTTAAATCTTTCTTCACAGCCAGAAAGGATGAAATTTATCCCTACAAAAAAGAGTAGAATAGCGAGCTTAATACCTTGTGGGGCTCCACATGTAAGCTCAACCCATTCGGAGTCGGTATCTCCTGGGAAAAGACTGCAAACGTACTGGTAGCGGGCTTGTAAAAAACTGATCACTAAAAGGAGAATATGTTTGTGTGCACCGATGGTGCGTAAATTTGTGATGGCAACGGGATGGCAAATAAAATCAAAAGACTTTTGGTAGTCTACGAAGAGAAGGTCGACTATAGCACTTTAGCGACAATGAGATTGTACATCCGAACTAAATAAACAGTTGTGTTCTTGTTTCTTAAGCATCCATCCTGATAGGGACTAGATATGCAGAGAACTGTGACATAAGTTTGTGGTGATTAATATTTTCTGCCACTTTAGAGAGGTTTGGACTTATATATATAGGCCGGAGTTGATCACAAGATTTTGGACTCCTTACTTTTGCAATAATACGGACATATGCCCCTTTCAAAGCACTGGGGAATAATTGCTGACGGAAACATTGGTTGATTATAGAAGATAGCGGTTTAGCAATAAAAATGGCTGATTCGCTTAACAGCTTTACTGGAAGCTCACCTGGGTAAGACGCACAGTTAGCTTTCAGTCTTAGAAGATCCTTATAAACAGTGAATTCAGAGACTTCACATACGTCATCAATCTCTCCACCAGCAATGATAGTGTCAATTTCTGATTTGGTGATTGATGGAAATATGGCACAAATGTCAGTAAAAAAAGAATGTCAAGGTATTGTCCTCTTTGAACAGCCTTAAATCTCTGAGTGTTGTCTTACCGGTAAGGCTTTTTACTGAGGAATGCCATTTGTGAGGGGTCTATTGTAACTAAGGGAGTAATTTTATCCTTCACATACTGCCTCTTGGCGTACTTGTTCAGTTTAACAATATGATGACGCAACTTGGCTGAAGCGATAGTATCATCAGTGATATGAAGGCGACAATGGGGTTTTATTAAATTCTTTAGATCATTGGTTAGCCACGGTTTATCAGTGTCACTCACAGTAATGGCTTTTACGGGGTAACAAGTCTGAAACTCTTCCTGAATCAGATTATTCAGCTTATTGACTTTGATATTAATATCCTGTTCAGAGCAAATGTTCTCAAACTGATAATTACCAATCCAGCGACCAAATGTAGATATCAAGTCCTCAGGAAGATGTCGCACTGTATTTTTGACTCGTTTAGGCTTCAGAATTGCCGAACTAGCTTCCCACATAATGATAAAGTGATCAGAATTCAGAAGGGGTCCTAGGGATCTCGGTGCGTAATAAAAAGTCTGTCAAGTTTGTAAAGAACAAATCAAGTGTGCTGCCACTTTGATGGGTGGGTTTTTTAAAGGCTTGTGGCAAATCTAAAATATTTGAAACCCATTGCCTAGTAGTTTGATTAAGGTCTTGGCCATACAAAGCCAGGAGAGACTACAAAAATGCTTGCGGCACATTTTGTCTACGAAAAACTGAATGTGTTCAATCAAATCCTTCCTGTTTTTAGCACTTTCAGGTCAATAGACCGAAGCAACAATCAAACATGAAAATATTTTTGATAAAGGTGCAGTTTTGCATTCGGTCGATTATATTTTGTGGTCGGAGTCAATAGGCTTACTTAATAGCTTTAAGAGTAGGTCATTACGTACACAAAGTCCAACGCCTCCTCCTCGACAATTCAAGCCACGATCACGACGCGTATTAAAGTAGCTTGAGTAACCTTTGATGCACGCCGATTCGTCAGATGTGTCCCAACATTCGCTTTTTATTATTATTGAGACGTTATTCTGCCTGGCAATAACTTCAAGTGCATTAGTTTTGTTGTTCAAAGATCTAGCGTTACACACAAGTATATTTTTCAACTTACTTTTAGCTAAAGGACATTCGGGCTTAATAATCATAAATCATCATATCATATCATAGATCAATCAAAATGAAACCAATAGAAGCTAGTAGAAAAGGAAATGAAAACGAGGTGAATAAAAATCTGTTTCCAGACGTGATACATCAACCAACGAAACATTATTTTAACGTTTTTAAAGATTTTGTTACAAATAATAGGAAAAAGAACGTTTTTGATACTTTCTACCAATGGATTTTGTATCAAATAATTTCCCTTCTTCGCGCAATTCATGAATTGTATAACGTGATAGTTTGTTTTTATCTTGACAAATTGAGAATTTTATTGTAAATAACTTTTAATCACTTCTGCAATGCCAGTAATTTTAAAAGGCGACGATTTTACTAAACAAATTTTCAAAATTTCAAAAAAGTCAAGCCTGAGTAATTCCATTGTTTTTTTACTAGGGATATTTATTTTTTTGAAAATTTATCTAATAATATATATTATTATAAACAAGTTACCAACATTCAAAGGTAAAGATTTGAAATGAAAAACGTTTAAGTATTTTTAAGAGTCATAATATTAATTGATTTTCATCTGAAAGTGAACTGATAGCTTAAATACGGCAGTATTCTTATAGAACTATTAAAGATAAATTATGGAAGTATTTTAGTTACAACAGTACTAAACGTTCAATAAATGTATTACAGTCATTCTTTGCGAATAAAGTTATTTAATATTAAAGATTAAAATTATATAAACCAAAAGAATTAAGTAGAAAAAAATATGAAAGAAAAGTGTATAAAAATCTATTTCTAGAGATAGAACCTCAAGCAACGAAAGACAACTTTAATGTTTGTGATGATTTTAATAGAATTGAAAGCTCAAATACGGGAGCAAATACTCAAAGCTCAAAGTGAATGTTGAATAGATGTATTACAGTCATTCTTTGAGCATCATGTTAATTAATATTAAAGATCAATCTAAATAAACCAAAAGATATGAAAGCAAAGTGTATAAATATCTGTTTCTAGAGATAAAACCTCAAGCAACGAAAGACAACTATAATGTTTGCGATGATTTTGATAAAATTAAGAAAAAAAGATCGTTTTTGATCAATGCTTTCTTCAAAACTATACAACGGAGATATACAACGGAGATATAAAAGAACTAAAGAAGAAAAAAAGAAAAACTAAAAAAGAAAAAAGAAAAACTAGAAAAGGAGAAAAAACTAACAAAAAAAGAAAAAAGAAAACTAAAAAGAGAAGAAAAAAACTAAAAAAGGTAAAACACTAAAAATACAAAAAAAAGAAAAACTAAAAAAACCAAAAAAAAAAAAATAAAAAGAAAAAAGTAAAAAAAAGTAAAAAAGAAGAAATCTAAAAATAAAAAACCGTAAAAAGTTAAAACTTAAAAATAAAGAAGAAAAACTAAAAAATAATTAAAAAAAGAAAAAAATACAGAAGAAAAATAATTCTTAAAAAGGAGAAAACTAAAAAACTTAAGAAAAAGGACAGACTAAAAAAACTAAAAAGGAAAAAAAGAAAAAACTAGAAAACTAGAAAACAAAAAAAGAAAAACTAAATAAGAGAAAAACTAAAAACCAGAAAAAACTAAAAATAGAAGGTAAACTAAAAAGTCAAAAACTAAAAAAGGAAAAACTAAAAAAGGAGAAAACTAAAAAAGAAAAAAGATAAACTAAAAAAGGAGAAAACTAAAAAAGAAAAAAAAATTAAAAAGGAAATAACGAAAAAAACAAACAATAAAAGAAAAACTAATAAACGAAAAGGAAAAAAAACTAAAAAGGAATAAAACAAAAAATAAAAAATGAAAAAGAAAAAACTAAAAAGAAAAAAAACTAAACAAACTAAAAACCTCAACTAAAAAATAGTTAAAAAATAAAAAATAAAGAATAAAAAGAAATCTTAAAAAAGGAGAAAAAATAAAAAAAAAACTAAAAAAGGTAAAAACTGAAAAAAAAAAATCATTTGCTAGCCACGGTCTATCAGTGTCACTCACAGTAATGGCTTTTACGGGGAAACAAGTCTGAAACTCTTCCTGAATCAGATTATTCAGCTTATTGACTTTGATATTAATATCCTGTTCAGAGCAAATGTTCTCAAACTGATAATTACCAATCCAGCGACCAAATGTAGATATCAAGTCCTCAGGAAGATGTCGCACTGTATTTTTGACTCGTTTAGGCTTCAGAATTGCCGAACTAGCTTCCCAGATAATGATAAAGTGATCAGAATTCAGAAGGGGTCCTAGGGATCTCGGTGCGTAATAAAAGTCTGTCAAGTTTGTAAAGAACAAATCAAGTGTGCTGCCACTTTGATGGGTGGGTTTTTTAAAGGCTTTTGGCAAATCTAAAATATTTGAAACCCATTGCCTAGTAGTTTGATTAAGGTCTTGGCCATACAAAGCCAGGAGAGACTACTAAAATGCTTGCGGCACATTTTGTCTACGAAAAACTGATTGTGTTCAATCAAATCCTTCCTGTTTTTAGCACTTTCAGGTCAATAGACTGAAGCAACAATCAAACATGAAAATACTTTTGATAAACGTGCAGTTTTGCATTCGGTCGATTAAATTTTGTGGTTGGAGTCAATAAGCTTACTTAATAGCTTTAAGAGTAGGTCATTACGAACACAAAGTCCAACGCCTCCTCCTCGACAATTCAAGCCACGATCACAACGCGTATTAAAGTAGCTTGAGTAACCTTTGATGCACGCCGATTCGTCAGAAGTGTCCCAACATTCGCTTTTTATTATTATTGAGACGTTATTCTGCCTGGCAATAACTTCAATTGCATCAGTTTTGTTGTTCAAAGATCTAGCGTTACACACAAGTATATTTTTCAACTTAGTTTTAGCTAAAGGACATTCGGGCTTAATAATCATAAATCATCATATCATATCATAGATCAATCAAAATGAAACCAATAGAAGCTAGTAGAAAAAGAAATGAAAACGAGGTGAATAAAAATCTGTTTCCAGACGTGATACATCAACCAACGAAACATTATTTTAACGTTTTTAAACATTTTGTTACAAATAATAGGAAAAAGAACGTTTTTGATACTTTCTACCAATGGATTTTGTATCAAATAATTTCCCTTCTTCGCGCAATTCATGAATTGTATAACGCAATACTTTATTTTTTATCTTGACAAATTGGGATTTTCGGTGTAAACAACTTTAAATCACTTCTGCAATGCCAGTAATTTAAAAGGCGACGATTTTACTAAACAAATTTTCAAAATTTCAAAAAAGTCAAGCCTGAGTAATTCCATTGTTTTTTTACTAGGGATATTTATTTTTTTGAAAATTTATCTAATAATATATATTATTATAAACAAGTTACCAACATTCCAAACAAGTTACCAAAGGTAAAGATTTGAAATGAAAAACGTTTAAGTATTTTTAAGAGTCATAATATTAATTGATTTTCATCTGAAAGTGAACTGATAGCTTAAATACGGCAGTATTCTTATAGAACTATTAAAGATAAATTACGGAAGTATTTTAGTTACAACAGTACTAAACGTTCAATAAATGTATTACAGTCATTCTTTGCGAATAAAGTTATTTAATATTAAAAATTAATATAAATAAACCAAAAGAATTAAGTAGAAAAAAATATGAAAGAAAAGCGTATAAAAATCTATTTCTAGAAATAGAACCTAAAGCAACGAAAGACAACTTTAATGTTTGTGATGATTTTGATAGAATTGAAAGCTCAAATACGGGAGCAAATACTCAAAGCTCAAAGTGAATTGAAAGCTCAAATACGGGAGCATTCTAATAGAACTATTGAAGAGAAATTACGGAAGTATTTTAAGTACAACAGTACTAAATGTTGAATAGATGTAATACAGTCATTCTTTGAGCATCATGTTAATTAATATTAAAGATCAATCTAAATAAACCAAAAGATATGAAAGCAAAGTGTATAAATATCTGTTTCTAGAGATAAAACCTCAAGCAACGAAAGACAACTATAATGTTTGTGACGATTTTGATAGAATTAAGAAAAAGAGATCGTTTTTGATAAATGCTTTCTTCAAAACTATACAACGGAGATATAAAAGAACTAAAGAAGAAAAAAAGAAAAACTAAAAAAGAAAAAAGAAAAACTAGAAAAGGAGAAAAAAGTAACAAAAAAAGAAAAAAAGAAAACTAAAAAGAGAAGAAAAAACTAAAAAAGGTAAAACACTAAAATTACAAAAAAAGAAAAACTAAAAAAACTAAAAAAACCAAAAAAAAACTAAAAAGAAAAAAGTAAAAAAAAGTAAAAAAGAAGAAATCTAAAAATAAAAAACTATAAAAAGTTAAAACTTAAAAATAAAAAAAGAAAAACTAAAAAATAATTAAAAAAAGAAAAAAATACAGAAGAAAAATAAATCTTAAAAAGGAGAAAACTAAAAAACTTAAGAAACAGGACAGACTAAAAAAAACTGAAAAGGAAAAAAAGATAAAAAACTAAAAAACTAGAAAACAAAACAAGAAAAACTAAAAAAGAGAAAAACTAAAAACAAGAAAAAACTAAAAATAGAAGGTAAACTAAAAAGTCAAAAACTAAAAAAGGAAAAACTAAAAAAGGAGAAAACTAAAAAAGAAAAAAGATAAACTAAAAAAGGAGAAAACTAAAAAAGAAAAAAAAATTAAAAAGGAAATAACGAAAAAACAAACAATAAAAAAAAACTAATAAACGAAAAGGAAAAAAAACTAAAAAGGAATAAAACAAAAAATAAAAAATGAAAAAGAAAAAACTAAAAAGAAAAAAAAAAACTAAACAAACTAAAAACCTCAACTAAAAAATAGTTAAAAATAAAAAATAAAGAATAAAAAGAAATCTTAAAAAAGGAGAAAAAATAAAAAAACTAAAAAAGGTAAAAACTGAAAAAAAAACTAAAAAGAAAAAAAAGAAAAAACTAAAAAATCTAGAAAACAAAAAAGAAAAAAAACGAAGAGAAAAACTAAAAAAGAACAAAACTAAAAAAATATAAAGACTAAAAAAGAAAAGACTAAAAAAAGGACGACATTAAAAGGAAAAAAGGAAAATTAAAAACAATGGCAATCACTTAAAAAACTGAAAAAAGAGTATTTTTTTACAGTTCTGTTTTATTTTCTCTACCATTCAATAATACTTTTTTTGAAAAATAAGTATTCAGAAAAATTGAGGCTCTTTCAATTTTATGAAATTACTTAAAATTTAAAAAACTTGTAATTTTACAAATATTTCAATATATTTTAACAATTGAGTAAAGTAATTCAAAAACCTTAAAACAGAAACCTAAAAGTTTGAGGTTTATGAGAAATTGTTGAACTTTAGAATGCTTTGTGCTCAAAGAAACTTTGTCCAAGTTTAAATTCATGTCAAAAAGAAAATATCCTAGAATGTTACCAAAAATTGTGAACACCAGGGCGAAATACTGGAGCAACACAAAACCAAGCTTGTGGTTCAAAGAGAAAGGGCCAGATTAGGAATGTGCAATTTACGTCAACGAAGGCGTGTCGAGGGACCACGAGAGCAACACAAAACCAGACATTCAATTGACAGGGAAAGTAAAAAAAGAAGGTGATTCGAGGAACTACTAGAGCAAGGGCAAGATTCGAGACCAGGCAGGCATTTACAAGTCAGTTGACACAGTTCTGGAACCAAATGACGCCGCTAATTATCCATCGGAATTCTTAAGTTCCTTAGATCTCCCAGGGTTTCCACCACACGTGCTACAACTAAATATAGTGCTCCCACCCGGAAATACACAACGTGAGCAACGCAGATGACCAACATGACCAGAGAACAGCCGAGGCTACCCTCAGCCCATCACATCAGCACTCGCTACCCACGACACTGATCCCGAAGATGGCTCGAACTTCGAAAGTCCTTCCGTTTTAAACCCCTGGAGGATTTCACGCAATGTTTAACTCTCTCTTCAGAGTTCTTTTCAACTTTCCCTCGCGGTACTTGTCTTCTATTGGTCTCACATTCATATTTAGCCTTAGATGGAGTTTACCACCTGATTAGCGCTGCATTCTCAAGCAACACGACTCTAGAGAGACCTCGGAATGTCGAGCACTCATCCGTCCTATGGGCGGCCTGACACCCTCTCTGGGCAATCGGGCCACATTCATGAGGACTTTAGACTGGACAAGCGACGGTCTTACGAGGCTCCCAAACACTGCATCGGTCGAAATTGCCTCAATTCGGTCGAAATTGCCACGAATCCTTAAAGCCGTTGAATGATTAGACTGTTTCTTTAGCGGCAATCAATTGCTAAACAGTAGACCAACAATATAGTCCTATCTTATGCCCATGTTTTATCGCTTAAAGAAAGGATGCCTTCAAGCCGAGGCTAGTTAGACCGTTGCTCTAGCGATTAACCCATTGCTCTAAGCACATGCCAACACCATGTTCCTCTTTTATAGGGTATTTGATTGAGCCCATGTTTGCCACTTAAGGCACGAATCCTTAAAGCCGTCAATGGTTAGACCATTGTTCAAGTGGTAATAACCCTCCGCTACACACACATACCCAGGTGACCAGGTTCACCGCTTAAAGCACGGATGCCTTCAAGCCGAGGCTAGTTTGACTGTTGCTCTCGCGGTACTCCCATTGCTCTAAGCACATACCAACACTATATTCCTCTTTCATATGGGATTTCATTGAGCCCATGCTCGCCGCTTAAAGCACGAATCCTTACAGCCGTCAATGGTTATAGCAACCATATGGTCATTTTCATATGGGATTTTCATCCAGCCCATGTCCACTGTAGAGCATTCAAGCTTCTCTGTTGCTCTCTCTTTCGCTAATAAATACCAGACAGTCAAAAAGTCATGCCATCTAGCTTATGCCCATCGCTTAAACTACGGATGCTTAAAGCCGTTGAATGGTTAGACTGTTTCTTTAGCGCCAATCAATTGCTAAATTTATACCAACAATATAGTCCTTTTTTATGCCCATGTTCACCGCTTGAGGCACGGATGCCTTCAAGCCAAGGCTAGTTAGACCCCTATGCTCTAGTGGTAAGCCATTGCTATTGGCACATACCAACACCATATTCCTCTTTCATAGGGTATTTCATTGAGCCTGTTTGCCGCTTAAAGCACAAATCCTTAAAGCCATCAATGGTTAGACCATTGCTCAAGTGGTAGTAGCCATCCGCTTCACACATACCAACAATATACTCATTCTCATATGGGGTTCCCATCTAGCCCGTGTCTACTCCACTTTTTGTAGTTCAATTACAGACAGTTGAATTTTTTGTTTCTTGCCCAAATCCCTTGGCTTATAATTGCAAGTTCACTTGCATAAGAGTCGAGGCAGATTGCAGGAGGCCCTCGTAGGCTAACCTAACCTAACCCAACAGGTACGACTCTAGTTCGGCATTTGTGATTTCTGCCCAGTGCTCTGAATGTCAAAGTGAAGAAATTCAACGAAGCGCGGGTAAACGGCGGGAGTAACGCTTTGCGATCAACACTTCGTGTCTCTTTCGTTCAACGCTCGTCTTGTGCTACCATTTCAGGTTGGGCTTAGGACCGACTGACCCATGTCCAACCACTGTTCACATGGAACCCTTCCCCACGTCAGGCCTCAAGGATCTCTCTCGAGTATTTGCTACTACCACCAAGATCTGCGCCACTGGCCGCTCCAGGCAGACTCACGCCCAAACCCTTCAACGCAACCAGTGCGACCTCCCTACTCACAGGCGCGTCAGCGACGATCACCAAGGATCAACGAGCTCTGCCACCGGCGGTCCAGTATCAGCACAATGCTAAAGCGCCTCCCATTTTAGGGGCTACTTGCTTCGGCAGGTGAGTTATTACAAACTCTTAAGCAGTTTCCGACCTCCATGGCAACCGTCCTGCTGTCTGGAGCAACCAGCTCCTTTCCGTGGGATCGGGAATATGCATTGGTTTTGGCGCTTAAACCGAAAATTTGGGTCATCCCACAGCACCAGTTCTGCTTACCAAAAGTGGCCCGCTGGGCACTCGGATCCGAAATCCATGCCGCTAACAACACCACGGTCGGCAAGGCATCTCACCCATTAAAAGTTTGAGAATAGGTTGAGGCCGTTACGGCCCCAAGGCCTCTAATCATTCGCTTTACCGGATGAGACTCCCGTCTCCTTTGCTTGAGTGCCAGCTATCCTGAGGCAAACGTCGGGAGGAACCAGTTACTAGATCGTTCGATTAGTCTTTCGCCCCTATACCAAGCTCCGACGATCGATTTGCACGTCATAATCGCTTCGATCCTCCATCAGGGTTTCCCCTGACTTCGACCTACCCAGGCATAGTTCACCATCTTTCGGGTCCCATCATGTGTGCTCTAGGTGCGTCGCATCCGCAATGGGATCACGACGCCCCTGGGATGCACCCTCTCCAGTGTAGAAGGATCTCCCATCAGCATTGCAAGCAATACTTTAACTTTCATTCCGCCATCGGTCCTCTCATCGACCTATGACTCGCACACAAGTTAGACTCCTTGGTCCGTGTTTCAAGACGGGTCGGAAGGAACTCGCCTACTCTCCGCTCACCCAGGAGACCCAAAAAAGGGCTCCCAGCAACAGAAACCGGGCCGAATCGTTGCCGGGAATCCAGCGTCTTGAAGCCGAAGCAACAAAAGCACTGGGTCCTTTGAAACCGTTCCAGGCACGTGCGGATTACGAATCCACCCGGGAATACACGCCGTGAGCAACACAGATGACCAACATGACCAGAGAACAGCCGAGGCTGCCCTCAGCCCATCACATCAGCACTCGCTACCCACGACACTGATCCCGAAGATGGCTCGAACTTCGAAAATCCTTCCGTTTTAAGCCCCTGGTGGATTTCACGCAATGTTTAACTCTCTCTTCAGAGTTCTTTTCAACTTTCCCTCGCGGTACTTGTTTTCTATTGGTCTCACATTCATATTTAGCCTTAGATGGAGTTTACCACCTGATTAGCGCTGCATTCTCAAGCAACACGACTCTAGAGAGACCTCGGAATGCCGAGCGCTCATCCGTCCTACGGGCCTGACACCCTCTCTGGGCAATCGGGCCACATTCATGAGGACTTTAGACTGGACAAGCGACGGTCTTACGAGGCTCCCAAACACTGCATCGGTCGAAATTGCCTCCCGAAGGATACAATTGACCCTTAGTGCTTGGCTTTTCCCTCTTCGCTCGCCGCTACTAAGGAATCCTTGTTAGTTTTTTTTCCTCCGCTGACTAATATGCCTAAGTCAAGCGGGTCGTCTCGCCTGAGCTGAAGCCGGGGGGATTTCATAAACTGACAGGGTCATTTGTTTTTCAAACCAATCACCAAAGTCACCTGGTCACCACAAACCCAGTAATGCCAGCATGCCCCTTGGAGTCAACAGTTCAACATCAAATAAACCAATTTCCTACTACCAAAGTCATAGTAGTCCATTCCTGTGACAAAAGGCTGTCAGTCAAAGTGTTGTAGCCAAGAAGAATTGGATTTTCATCCTCATTGGGCCCTTATACACTCAGTACACCCATAATGTGTAACACCTCCTCTAAGTTCCACCAAAAAGGAGCTCAGTTACCATTACCCAGTTGGGAGACAAGTAAAAGGGTGATCCACAAGAGGCATAGCCCTGGGCCTTGTCTTACTTTATGAGATCACTTGCACTCCTTGTACTATTGATTCCCTTAACCAATAGCCTACAACAAAGAGGGAAATGAGAACAGTAAGCGAGACCAAATACCTCTCACCAAATCCTCTCAACATAAACAGTTGACACAAAACTTGACGAGATCGCTTGCATTCTCTATAGGTGTTGACATCAACGGCCCTATAGAAGCAAGGAGCCTCGCAGTGACGGTATACCCAGACAACGTATGATAAAAACATCCGTCTCTCAGCCAGACGTAGTCCAAGCTCAAAGGCTGGACATGCAATTTGCGTTCAAAATATAGACGTTCCATGTATCCTGCAGTTCACATGGAATCACGCGTCTAGCTGCGTTCGTCTTCGTAATGTGAGCCAAGTGATCCATCCTCCAGGGTCATTCTAATGAATGTTTCAAATTCTCCCTCAAACAAGGCCAATGCAATTGCACCCTTGCACACCTCAAGCCATGCTCTATTGGGGCAATCTCACCTTCACTCCCTTTAGTCTCGTGGAGTGGTATCCATGATCCTTGAATCACAGAGCCACTCTAGTCCCCAATATGACTATTTTTCACTACGAATTCACACGTAGAAAATATACATCGAGATTTCAAGAGCATGTTGGCATATTGCTTGCAAAATCGATGCTACATTAGTGCAGTCGCAGTGCAAGACTTTGGCTCACCTGAGGACTTCCGCGCCTCTCTTTTGACCAAGCCAATCCCTTCGTCTCGCACCACTTGGGCCCTCAGGAAGGGTAAAGAGTGCTTCCCGGGCCCCACCAAAATGTTGCTGGGGCAGCAACTACCACAGTGTTAGTAATCTAATGTCCATTATTTTTCAGATGGCATGACTTGATGGCCCTCGTACACAACTCAAGATGTGTCACAAGCTTTGCAGGCTCTCGTTTCCTCACAAGAGCCCCCGTCTGCAAAAGCAAGGTCCCAATCTAGTTGTGCTGCCAAAAATCCCACTACCATCCTAGAATAATCGGCCACAGATACCAAGACCTCGAGACAAATAAC
>NW_027062846.1:0-20000 GCF_032884065.1 Artemia franciscana | reverse complement strand
AACCCAATCGCTCTGAACCCCAGCCATCAGTATATAGTGTTTTAGAGGCGCTAACCCATTGGAAAGCAGTCCTCTTGCAATCCTAGCGCCTTCAAAATCACTATGCTTGCATTAACAATCGCCAAAAGGCCTCTCGCTGGTAGCAGTTGGATGGTCCAACTAACATTCGCCAATTTCAAACAGACTTTTCCTTGAAACACTTCCACAAGAGAATTTTTCCTTTATTGGGCTCGTGATTCAATTCACTCTTTAGTGCAACTGATAGAGCCTTGCCGTGACAACAATTGAGCTAGAGTAACCAGACAAGCCCTAGAGGAAATGAAGGGCACATTGGCTCTCTCTCCTTGGGGTCTCCCCTGGCACACTTGCCCATCACCCATGACTCACTATATTCCATTCGACTCTCATCAACTAGATACAGCTACACAGGTGCTTAAGGCCATGAATGGTTAGACAGTTGCTCAAGCGGTAACCATGTGCTACTCCAATACCAACAACATGTTTATCTAGGCTGAGATTCACTTTAGCCCCTGTCGACTGCTTCCATTCAACCAGCTTAATTTTTCTTTTGGATAGTGACCCCCTCATATAAGGTCTGGGGATTATCGGCAGGGGTTCCGGTTGCAAATTTATAATTTTAACTAATTAAACACACTTTTTAACATTTTTCAACAGGGTCAGTGAATCAAGCCAACCGACTGGCTAATGGACCCACAAGCCGTATCAATGCCAATTTCATACATACATTGAGGCCAAACTCTCGCCTGACTTCTCTATATACAAGAGAGAAGTGACAGTTTTGATCTGTCAAAGTTTGACACACCAATTGGTGTAACTAAATCAAGCTTTGCCGTGACAACAAACAGACCAAAACATACCAGACAAGACCAAGTGGAAATGAAAGGGAACACTAGAGCTCTCTCTTGGTCTCTCTTTCTCTCCTTGGGTCTCCCACCAGTATTCTAGTCAGCTTTCCTTGCTAGTGGTTTCCAATTCTACACACAATCAAACTCATCCACTGAGTAGAGCTAAACTGGTACACAGATGCTTAAGACTGTGAATGGTTTGACCGCTGTTCAAGTGGTAGCCATGTGCTACACAAATACCAACAACATGTTCATCTAGACTAGGATTCACTTTAGCCCATGTTGACTGCTTGCATTCAACAAGCTCAATTTTTCTTTTCGATAGAGACCACCTCATATAAGGTCTGGGGATTATCGGCAGGGGCTCCGGTTGCAAATTTATAATTGTAACTAATTAAACACACTTTTTAACATTTTTTTCAACAGGAGCATTGAATCAAGCCAACTGACTGGCCTGTGACAAACAAGCCATTTCGATGCCAATTTCACTCATACATTGAGGCCAAACTCTCACCTGACTTCTCTATACAAGAGAGAAGTGACAGTTTTGATCTGTCAAAGTTTGACACACCAATTGGTGTAACTAGTGCGAACTTTGCCGTGACAACAAATAAACCAAAACATACCAGTCAAGACCAAGTGGAAATCAAAGGGAACACTAGAGCTCTCTCTATCTCTCTTTCTCTCCTTGAGTCTCCCACTGGTATGCTAGTGGACTTTCCTTGCTAGATATTTCCAATTCCACTCCTCCACTGAGTATAGCTACACAGGTGCACGGACGCTTAAGGCCGTGAATGGTTAGACCGTTGCTCAAGCGGTAACCCTGTGCTACACCAATACCAACAACAGGCTCATTTAGACTGACATCCACTTTAGCCCGTGGCTACGGCTTCCATTCATCTAGCCCCATTTTTTGTTTTGGATAGTGACCCCCTCATATAAGATCTGGGGATTATTGGCAGGGGTTCCGGTTGCAAATTTATAATTTTAACTAATTAAACACACTTTTTAACATTTTTCAACAAGGTCAGTGAATCAAGCCAGCTGACTCGCTAGTGGTCCAAAAAGCCGTATCAATGCCAATTTCATACATACATTGAGGCCAAACTCTCGCCTGACTTTTCTATACAAGTGAGAAGTGACAGTTTTGATCTGTCAAAGTTTGACACAGCCATTGGTGTAACTAGTTCGAACTTTGCCGTGACAACAAACAGACCAAAACATACCAGCCAAGACCAAGTGGAAATCAAAGGGAACACTAGAGCTCTCTCTATCTCTCTTTCTCTCCATGAGTTTTTCACTGGTAGGCTAGTCAACTTTCCTTGTTAGAGGTTTCCAATTCCACACACAATCACACTCATCCACTGAGTATAGCTACACAGGTGCACGGATGCTTAAGGCCGTGAATGGTTAGACCGTTGCTCAAGCGGTAACCATGTGCTACACCAATACCAACAACAGGCTCATTTAGACTGAGATCCACTTTAGCCCGTGTCTACGACTTCCATTTATCAAGCCCCATTTTTTCTTTTGGATAGTGACCCCCTCATATAAGGTCTGGGGATTATCGGCAGGGGTTCCGGTTGCAAATTTATAATTTTAACTAATTAAACACACTTTTTAACATTTTTCAACAGGGTCAATGAATCAAGCCAGCTGACTCTCTAGTGGACCAACAAGCCGTATCAATGCTAATTTCATACATATAATGAGGCCAAACTCTCGCCTGACTTCTCTAAACAAGTGAGAAGTGACAGTTTGATCCGTCAAAGTTTGACACACCCATTGGTGTAACTAATTTGAACTTTGCGTGACAAAAAACTGACCAAAATATACCAGCCAAGACCAAGTGGGAATAAAAGGGAACACTAGAGCTCTCTATATCTCTCTTTCTCTCCTTGATTCTCCCACTGGTATGCTAGTTAACTTTCCTTGCTAAACGTTTCCAATTTCACACACAATCACACTCATTCACTGAGTATAGCTACACAGGTACACGGATGCTTAAGGCCGTGAATGGTTAGACCGTTGCTCAAGCGCTAACCATGTGCTTACACCAATACCAACAACAAGTTAATTTAGACTGAGATCCACTTTAGCCCGTGTCTACGGCTTCCATTCATCAAGCCCCATTTTTTATTTTGGATAGTGACCCCCTCATATAAGGTCTTGGGATTATCGGCAGGGGTTCCGGTTGCAAATTTATAATTTTAACTAATTAAACACACTTTTTTACATTTTTCAAGATGGGTACTAAATCAAGCGGCCAGACTGGCTTATAACTAACAATCGATTTCAAACTCTTATTCTAGTCACAAGCCCTAGTGCAAATGAAAGGGAGAACTAGAGCTCTCTCTCATTGGGTCGCCCACTGGCATTCTAGTCAACTTTCCTTGTTAAAAGTGTCCAATGCCGCACATTTGCACACTCATCAACTGAGTACAGCTACACAGGTTTACGGATGCTTAGAGCCGTGATTGATTAGACTGTTGCCTCAGCGTGTTGCCTTCAAGCCGAGGCTAGTTTGACTGTTGCTCTCGCGGTACCCCCATTGCTCTAAGCACATACCAACACTATATTCCTCTTTCATATGGGATTTCATTGAGCCCATGCTCGCCGCTTAAAGCACGAATCCTTACAGCCGTCAATGGTTATACCAACCATATGGTCATTTTCATATGGGATTTCCATCCAGCCCATGTCCACTGTAGAGCATTCAAGCTTCTCTGCTGCTCTCTCTTTCGCTAATAAATACCAGACAGTAAGACAGTCATCCAATCTAGCTTATGCCCGTCGCTTAAAGTACGGATGCCTAAAGCCGTTGAATGGTTAGACTGTTTCTTTAGCGGCAATCAATTGCTAAACTTATACCAACAATATAGTCCTTTCTTATGCCTATGTTCACCGCTTGAGGCACGGATGCCTTCAAGCCGAGGCTAGTTAGACCCTGTTGCTCTAGTGGTAAGCCATTGCTATTGGCACATACCAACACCATATTCCTCTTTCATAGGGTATTTCATTGAGCCTATGTTTGCCGCTTAAAGCACAAATCCTTAAAGCCATCAATGGTTAGACCATTGCTCAAGTGGTAGTAGCCATCCGCTTCACACATACCAACAATATACTCATTCTCATATGGGGTTCCCATCTAGCCCATGTCTACTCCACTTTTTGTAGTTCAATTACAGAAAGTTGAATTTTTTGTTTCTTGCCCAAATCCCTTGGCTTATAATTGCAAGTTCACTTGCATAAGAGTCGAGGCAGATTGCAGGAGGCCCTTGTAGGCTAACCTAACCTAACCTAACCCAACAGGTACGACTCTAGTTCGGCATTTGTGAAGGGACACACATGCACGGAAAGGTGTATTATAAATGGGAGACAGTAACAACGGCAATCAAAGGGATAAAATTAACCCTTGACTGGGCTGCCCACTTAATTCAACAATCTGTCTTGGCTTTTTTCTACAATTGGCCATGACTTTGACTTTTCCCACAACTATTCCCTCTTTTTTAAATTCAAAAATCAACGGATTTCGGTCGAGGCCTTTGGTCTCGACCTCGACTTGATAAAAAACTACTCTCCCTGTGTGCGCGAAGCGCACACAGGGAGAGAACATATACAACAACTCTACAACCGAAGACTGCAACATTTTATACAATTAGGCTTGATTCAATTTTCAATTGCGGGTGCCCAAAGGGCACCCGCATAGGTCGCAAAAATACATCAAAATTACTGCCTGTGCTTGACAACCCCATAAAAAGGACAGAAAAAAGAGGAATAACATGATTCCCCGTTCACTGCCCGTGTCAAGACATTCCCCCCAGTCTTGCAACTCTTGCCCCGAGAGACAACCTAAGATCCATTACCCAGACAATGGGGTTAGGTTGACCCCCCTTTCTCTCTGTCCTCGTGACACGTCTCTTACAGACAAACACATCAACAGCCCGCCTCACAACAAACACTGAATTTAATTCAAGTGAATTTGGGGGACTTGCCTGCTGGCAAGACAAATCTCCCGGTCGTAGGCTTAGTCTCAGCAGATCGCAGTGTAAATTACTGCTCTACCGTTTACAACACCCCGGCCGGTACCCAAGTCGTCTACAAGTGATTTTGGCATTCGACCTTATGGAATATTTGATTTATTTGACGGTGAAGCTGCCCTATCGCCGTCTCTCGAGGGCCAGCAACCGCCGAACCTAGGCTCCGAAGCACTAGCACCCATTGCTAAAAGCTAAAGGACCAGGTTACGTTTCGCCACCAGTGAGTTCGAACGCACGGTACCGTTGTGAACTCCAGCACAGATTCTACCTTCAGAGGCTTTCAGGTATAATCACATGGACGTAGCCTCGCACCATTGGCCGTTCGACCAAGTGCAAAACCAAATTTTCAAACCTGCGGTTCCTCTCGTACTTCGTAGGATTACTATAGCAACGGCATTGAACGTCTGTAGGGTAAAACTAACCTGTCTCACGACGGTCTAAACCAAGCTCACGTTCCCTGTAGGTGGGTGAACAATCCTACACTTGGCAAATACTGCTTCGCAATGATAGGAAGAGCCGACATCGAAGGATCAAAAAGCGACATCGCTATGAACGCTTGGCCACCACAAGCCAGTTATCCCTGTGGTAACTTTTCTGACACCTCTTGCTTAAAACTCTTAAAGCCAAAAGCATCGATAGGCCGTGCTATCGCAGTCCGTACTCGTACTGAAAGTCGGAATCAAGCCAGCATTTGCCCTTTTGCTCTACGGGAGGTTTCTGTCCTCCCTGAGCTGGCCTTAGGACACCTGCGTTATCATTTGACAGATGTATCGCCCCAGTCAAACTCCCCATCCGGCACTGTCCTCAGCACGGATCGAGAGCGCCACCCGCAGGTGGACTCCCTTGACACCACAAACAAGTCCCCAAAGGGCCTTGCCTCCGCTTCACTGAGTAAGTGAAGCAACCATGAAAGTAGTGGTATTTCATTGCTGACGTTACCATCTCCCACTTATGCTACACCTCTCATGTCACTCCACGATACCGAACTAGAGTCAAGCTCAACAGGGTCTTCTTTCCCCGCAGACGTTACTAGGCCCGTTCCCCTGGCTAGTTTCGGATAGTTTCTGGTGTAGTACTTTAAGTTTATTTAATAAATTTGGAGCCCAGAAATTTGTTACCATATCAGTGTTCAATGTACTTCAGTATGACTGACAAGTCATCTACATACTTAAATCTTTCTTCACAGCCAGAAAGGATGAAATTTATCCCTACAAAAAAGAGTAGACTAGCGAGCTTAATACCTTGTGGGGCTCCACATGTAAGCTCAACCCATTCGGAGTCGGTATCTCCTGGGAAAAGACTGCAAACGTACTGATAGCGGGCTTGTAAAAAACTGATCACTAAAAGGAGAATACGTTTGTGTGCACCGATGGTGCGTAAATTTGTGATGGCAACGGGATGGCAAATAAAATCAAAAGACTTTTGGTAGTCTACGAAGAGAAGGTCGACTATAGCACTTTAGCGACAATGAGATTGTACATCCGAACTAAATAAACAGTTGTGTTCTTGTTTCTTAAGCATCCATCCTGATAGGGACTAGATATGCAAAGAACTGTGACATAAGTTTGTGGTAATTAATATTTTCTGCCACTTTAGAGAGGTTTGCACATATAGATATAGGCCAGAGTTGATCACAAGATTTTGGACTCCTTACTTTTGGAATAATACGGACATATGCCCCTTTCAAAGCACTGGGGAATAAATGCTGACGGAAACATTGGTTGATTATAGAAGATAGCGGTTTAGCAATAAAAATGGCTAATTCACTTAACAGCTTTACTGGAAGCTTACCTGGGTAAGACGCAGAGTTAGCTTTCAGTCTTAGAAGATCCTTATAAACAGTGAATTCAGAGACTTCACATACGTCATCAATCTCTCCACCAGCAATGATAGTGTCAATTTCTGATTTGGTGATTGATGGAAATATGGCACAAATGTCAGTAAAAAAAGAATTGACTTCATTTGCTGATGTCAAGGTATTGTCCTCTTTGAACAGCCTTAAATCTCTGAGACCGATAACCGATAGCCGATACAGATAAGACCGTACCGATAACCGCATCAGGTTCCCAAGGTGAACAGCCTCTAGGCGATAGATGAATGTGCTACACCAATACCAACAACATGTTTATCTAGGCTGAGATTCACTTTAGCCCGTGTCGACTGCTTCCATTCAACCAGCTCAATTTTTCTTTTGGATAGTGACCCCTTCATATAAGGTCTGGGGATTATCGGCAGGGGTTCCGGTTGCAAATTTATAATTTTAACTAATTATGCACACTTTTTAACATTTTTCAACAGGGTCATTGAATCAAGCCAACCGACTGGCTAATGGACCAACAAGCCGTATCAATGCCAATTTCATACATACATTGAGTCCAAACTCTCCCCTGACTTCTCCTTATACAAGAGAGATGTGACAGTTTTGATTTGTCAAAGTTTGACACACCAATTGGTGTAACTAAAGCAAACTTTGCCGTGACAACAAACAGACCAAAACATACCAGACAAGACCAAGTGGAAATGAAAGGGAACACTAGAGCTCTCTCTTGGTCTCTCTTTCTCTCCTTGAGTCTCCCACTGGTATGCCAGTCAACTTTCTTCGATAGTGGTTTCCAATTCCACACACAATCACACTCATCCACTGAGTACAGCTACACAGGTGCACGGATGCTTAAGGCCGTGAATGGTTGGACCGTTGCTCAAACGGTAACCATGTGCTACACCAATACCAACATCTTTAACTAGGCTGAGATTCACTTTAGCCCATGTCGACTGCTTCTATTCAACAAGCTCAATTTTTCTTTTGGATAGTGACCCCCTCATATAAGGTCTGGGGATTATCGGCAGGGGTTCCGGTTGCAAATTTATAATTGTAACTAATTAAACACACTTTTTAACATTTTTTTCAACAGGGGCATTGAATCAAGCCAACTGACTGGCTAGTGACCAACAAGCCATATCGATGCCAATTTCACTCATACATTGAGGCCAAACTCTCGCCTGACTTCTCTATACAAGAGAGAAGTGACAGTTTTGATCTTTCAAATTTTGACACATCAATTGGTGTAACTAGTGCGAACTTTGCCGTGACAACAAATAGACCAAAACATACCATTTAAGACCAAGTGGAAATCAAAGGGAACACTGGAGCTCTCTCTATCTCTCTTTCTCTGCTTGAATCTCCCACTGGTATGCTAGTGGACTTTCCTTGCTAGACATTTCAAGTTCCACTCATCCACTGAGTATAGCTACACAGGTGCACGGACGCTTAAGGCCGTGAATGGTTAGACCGTTGCTCAAGCGGTAACCATGTGCTACATCAATACCAACAACAGGCTCATTTAGACTGAGATCCACTTTAGCCCGTGTCTACTGCTTCCATTCATCAAGCCCCATTTTTTCTTTTGGATAGTGACCCCCTCATATAAGGTGTGGGGATTATCGGCAGGGGTTCCGGTTGCAAATTTATAATTTTAACTAATTAAACACACTTTTTAACATTTTTCAACAGGGTCAGTGAATCAAGCCAGCTGACTCGCTAGTGGACCAACAAGCCGTATCAATGCCAATGTCATACATACATTGAGGCCAAACTCTCGCCTGACTTCTCAATACTTGTAAGGAGTGACAGTTTTGATCCGTCAAAGTTTGACAAACCCATTGGTGTAACTAATTTGAACTTTGCGTGACAAAAAACTGACCAAAACATACCAGCCAAGACCAAGTGGAAATCAAAGGGAACACTAGAGCTCTCTCTATCTCTCTTTCTCTCCTTGAGTCTTTCACTGGTAGGCTAGTCAACTTTCCTTGTTAGACGTTTTTAATTCTACACACACAATCACAGTCATCCACTGAGTATAGCCACACAGGTGCACGGATGCTTAAGGCCGTGAATGGTTAGACCGTTGCTCAAGCGGTAACCATGTGCTACACCAATACCAACAACATATGCATTTAGACTGAGATCTACTTTAGCCCGTGTCTACGGCTTCCATTCATCAAGCCCCATTTTTTCTTTTGGATAGTGACCCCCTCATATAAGGTCTGGGGATTATCGGCAGGGGTTCCGGTTGCAAATTTATAATTTTAACTAATTAAACACACTTTTTAACATTTTTCAACAGGGTCAGTGAATCAAGCCAGCTGACTCGCTAGTGGACCAACAAGCTGTATCAATGCCAATTTCATACATACATTGAGGCCAAACTCTCGCTTGACTTCTCTATACAAGTGAGAAGTGACAGTTTTGATCTGTCAAAGTTTGACACAGCCATTGGTGTAACTAGTTCGAACTTTGCCGCGACAACAAACAGACCAAAACATACCAGCCAAGACCAAGTGGAAATCAAAGGGAACACTAGAGCTCTCTCTATCTCTCTTTCTCTCCTTGAGTCTTTCACTGGTAAAACTTTTGACATAGGAAAAGAGCCTTTAATCACATTCTTTACCATTTGCAATCATAAAATAGTCTAATATCTTCATTTTTTCAACATACGTAGCTATTACCCTCGAAAATTAAAACTTTTGAAATAGGAAAAGAGCCTTTAATCACATTCTTTACCATGTGCAATCATAAAATAGTCTAATATCTTCATTTTTTCAACATACGTAGCTATTACCCTCGAAAACTAAAACTTTTGAAATAGGAAAAGAGTCTTTAATCACATTCTTTACCATGTGCAATCATAAAATAGTCTAATATCTTCATTTTTTCATCATATGTAGCTATAACCCTCGAAAACTAAAACTTTTGACATAGGAAAAGAGCCAATTAATCACATTCTTTACCATTTGCAATCATAAAATAGTCTAATATCTTCATTTTTTCAACATACGTAGCTATTACCCTCGAAAACTAAAACTTTTGAAATAGGAAAAGAGCCTTCAATCACATTCTTTACCATGCACAATCATAAAGTAGTCTAATATCTTCATTTTTTCAACATACTTAGCTATTACCCTCGAAAACTATGACTTTTGAAACAGGAAAAGAGCCTTTAATCACATTCTTTACCATGTACAATCATAATTTAGTCTAATATCTTCATTTTTTCAACATACGTAGCTATTACCCTCGAAAACTAAAACTTTTGACATAGGAAAAGAGCCTTTAATCTAATTCTTTACCATGTGCAATCATAAAATAGTCTAATATCTTCATTTTTTGAACATACGTAGCTATTACCCTCGAAAACTAAAACTTTTGACATAGGAAAAGAGCCTTTAATCACACTCTTTACCATCTGCAATCATAAAATAGTCTAATATCTTCATTTTTTCAACATACTTAGCTATTACCCTCGAAAACTATAACTTTTGAAATAGGAAAAGAGCCTTTAATCACATTCTTTACCATTTGCAATCATAAAATAGTCTAATATCTTCATTTTTTCAACATACGTAGCTATTACCCTCGAAAATTAAAACTTTTGAAATAGGAAAAGAGCCTTTAATCACATTCTTTACCATGTGCAATCATAAAATAGTCTAATATCTTCATTTTTTCAACATACGTAGCTATTACCCTCGAAAACTAAAACTTTTGAAATAGGAAAAGAGTCTTTAATCACATTCTTTACCATGTGAAATCATAAAATAGTCTAATATCTTCATTTTTTCATCATATGTAGCTATAACCCTCGAAAACTAAAACTTTTGACATAGGAAAAGAGCCAATTAATCACATTCTTTACCATTTGCAATCATAAAATAGTCTAATATCTTCATTTTTTCAACATACGTAGCTATTACCCTCGAAAACTAAAACTTTTGAAATAGGAAAAGAGCCTTCAATCACATTCTTTACCATGCACAATCATAAAGTAGTCTAATATCTTCATTTTTTCAACATACTTAGCTATTACCCTCGAAAACTATGACTTTTGAAACAGGAAAAGAGCCTTTAATCACATTCTTTACCATGTACAATCATAATTTAGTCTAATATCTTCATTTTTTCAACATACGTAGCTATTACCCTCGAAAACTAAAACTTTTGACATAGGAAAAGAGCCTTTAATCTAATTCTTTACCATGTGCAATCATAAAATAGTCTAATATCTTCATTTTTTGAACATACGTAGCTATTACCCTCGAAAACTAAAACTTTTGACATAGGAAAAGAGCCTTTAATCACATTCTTTACCATGTGCAATCATAAAATAGTCTAATATCTTCATTTTTTCAACATACTTAGCTATTACCCTCGAAAACTATAACTTTTGAAACAGGAAAAGAGCCTTCAATCACATTCTTTATCATGTGCAATCATAATATAGTCTAATATCTTCATTTTTTCAACATACGTAGCTATTACCCTCGAAAACTAAAACTTTTGACATAGGAAAAGAGCCTTTAATCACATTTTTTACCATGTGCAATCATAAAATAGTCTAATATCTTCATTTTTTCAACATACGTAGCTATAACCCTCGATAACTAAAACTTTTGACATAGGAAAAGAGCCTTTAATCACATTCTTTACCATTTGCAATCATAATATAGTCTAATATCTTCATTTTTTCAACATACGTAGCTATTACCCTCGAAAACTAAAACTTTTGAAATAGGAAAAGAGCCTTTAATCACATTCTTTACCATGTGCAATCATAAAATAGTCTAATATCTTCATTTTTTCAACATACTTAGCTTTTACCCTCGAAAACTAAAACTTTTGAAACAGGAAAAGAGCCTTTAATCACATTCTTTACCATTTGCAATCATAAAATAGTCTAATATCTTCATTTTTTTCAACATATGTAGCTATTACCCTTGAAAACTAAAACTTTTGACATAGGAAAAGAGCCTTTAATCACATTCTTTACCATTTGAAATCATAAAATTGTCTAATATCTTCATTTTTTCAACATACGTAGCTATTACCCTCGAAAACTAAAACTTTTGAAATAGGAAAAGAGCCTTTAATCACATTCTTTACCATGTGCAATCATAAAATTGTCTAATATCTTCATTTTTTCAACATACGTAGCTATTACCCTCGAAAACTAAAATTTTTGAAATAGGAAAAGAGCCTTTAATCACATTCTTTACCATGTGCAATCATAAAATAGTCTAATATCTTCATTTTTTCAACATACGTAGCTATTACCCTCGAAAACTAAAACTTTTGACATAGGAAAAGAGCCTTTAATCACATTCTTTACAATTTGCAATCACAAAATAGTCTAATATCTTCATTTTTTCAACATACGTAGCCATTACCCTCGAAAACTAAAACTTTTGAAATAGGAAAAGATCCTTTAATCAAATTCTTTACAATGTGCAATCATAAAATAGTCTAATATCTTCATTTTTTCAACATACGTAGCTATTACCCTCGAAAACTAAAACTTTTGACATAGGAAAAGAGCCTTTAATCACATTCTTTACCATTTGCAATCATAAAATAGTTTAATATCTTCATTTTTTCAACATACGTAGCTATTACCCTCGAAAATTAAAACTTTTGAAATAGGAAAAGAGCCTTTAATCACATTCTTTACCATGTGCAATCATAAAATAGTCTAATATCTTCATTTTTTCAACATACGTAGCTATTACCCTCGAAAACTAAAACTTTTGAAATAGGAAAAGAGCCTTTAATCACATTCTTTACCATGTGCAATCATAAAATAGTCTAATATCTTCATTTTTTCCACAGACCTAGCTATTACCCTCGAAAACTAAAACTTTTGAGATAGGAAAAGAGCCTTTAATCACATTCTTTACCATTTGCAATCATAAAACAGTCTAATATCTTCATTTTTTCAACATACATAGCTATTACCCTCGAAAACTAAAACTTTTGAAATAGGAAAAGAGCCTTTAATCAAATTCTTTACCATGTGCAATCATAAAATAGTCTAACATCTTCATTTTTTCAACATACGTAGCTATTACCCTCGAAAACTAAAACTTTTGAAATCGGAAGAGAGCCTTTAATCACATTCTTTACCATGTGCAATCATAAAATAGTCTAATATCTTCATTTTTTCAACATACGTAGCTATTACCCTCGAAAACTAAAACTTTTGAAATAGGAAAAGAGCCTTTAATCACATTCTTTACCATGTGCAATCATAAAATTGTCTAATATCTTCATTTTTTCCACAGACAAAGCTCTTCCCCCACGAAAACTAAAACTTTGAAATAGGAAAAGAGCCTTTAATCACATTCTTTAACATTTGCAATCATAAAATGGTCTAATATCTTCATTTTTTCAACATACGTAGCTATTACCCTCGAAAACTAAAACTTTTGAAATTGGAAAAGAGCCTTCAATCACATTCTTTACCATGTTCAATCATAAAATTGTCTAATATCTTCATTTTTTCCACAGACAAAGCTCTCCCCCCACGAAAACTAAAACTTTTGAAATAGGAAAAGAGCCTTTAATCACATTCTTTAACATTTGCAATCATAAAATGGTCTAATATCTTCATTTTTTCAACATATGTAGCTATTACCCACGAAAACTAAAACTTTTGAAATAGGAAAAGAGCCTTTAATCACATTCTTTACCATGTTCAATCATAAAATTGTGTAATATCTTCATTTTTCAACATACGTAGCTATTACCCTCGAAAACTAAAACTTTTGACATAGGAAAAGACCCTTTAATCACATTCTTTACCATGTGCAATCATAAAATAGTCTAATATCTTCATTGTTTCCACAGACATAGCTATTACCCTCGAAAACTAAAACTTTTGAAATAGGAAAAGATCCTTTAATCACATTCTTTACCATGTGCAATCATAAAGTAGTCTAATATCTTCATTTTTTCCACAGACATAGCTATTACCCTCGAAAACTAAAACTTTTGAAACAGGAAAAGAGCCTTTAATCACATTCTTTACCATGTGCAGTCATAAAATTGTCTAATATCTTCATTTTTTCCCACAGACAAAGCTATTACCCTCGAAAACTAAAACTTTTGACATAGGAAAAGAGCCTTTATTCACATTCTTTACCATTTGCAATCATAAAATAGTCTAATATCTTCATTTTTTCAACATACGTAGCTATTACCCTCGAAAACTAAAACTTTTGAAATAGGAAAAGAGCCTTTAATCACATTCTTTACCATGTGCAATCATAAAATTGTCTAATATCTTCATTTTTTCCACAGATAAAGCTATTACCCTCGAAAACTAAAACTTTTGACATAGGAAAAGAGCCTTTAATCACATTCTTTACCATGTGCAATCATAAAATAGTCTAATATCTTCATTTTTTCCACAGACATAGCTATTACCCTCGAAAACTAAAACTTTTGAAATAGGAAAAGAGCCTTTAATCACATTCTTTACCATATGCAATCACAAAATAGTCTAATATCTTCATTTTTTCCACAGACAAAGCTATTACCCTCGAAAACTAAAACTTTTGACATAGGAAAAGAGCCTTTAATCACATTCTTTACCATTTGCAATCATAAAATAGTCTAATATCTTCATTTTTTCAACATACGTAGCTATTACCCTCGAAAACTAAAACTTTTGAAATAGGAAAAGAGCCTTTAATCACATTCTTTACCATGTGCAATCATAAAATTGTCTAATATCTTCATTTTTTCCACAGACAAAGCTCTTCCCCCACGAAAACTAAAACTTTGAAATAGGAAAAGAGCCTTTAATCACATTCTTTAACATTTGCAATCATAAAATGGTCTAATATCTTCATTTTTTCAACATACGTAGCTATTACCCTCGAAAACTAAAACTTTTGAAATTGGAAAAGAGCCTTTAATCACATTCTTTACCATGTTCAATCATAAAATTGTCTAATATCTTCATTTTTTCCACAGACAAAGCTCTCCCCCCACGAAAACTAAAACTTTTGAAATAGGAAAAGAGCCTTTAATCACATTCTTTAACATTTGCAATCATAAAATGGTCTAATATCTTCATTTTTTCAACATATGTAGCTATTACCCACGAAAACTAAAACTTTTGAAATAGGAAAAGAGCCTTTAATCACATTCTTTACCATGTTCAATCATAAAATTGTGTAATATCTTCATTTTTCAACATACGTAGCTATTACCCTCGAAAACTAAAACTTTTGACATAGGAAAAGACCCTTTAATCACATTCTTTACCATGTGCAATCATAAAATAGTCTAATATCTTCATTGTTTCCACAGACATAGCTATTACCCTCGAAAACTAAAACTTTTGAAATAGGAAAAGATCCTTTAATCACATTCTTTACCATGTGCAATCATAAAGTAGTCTAATATCTTCATTTTTTCCACAGACATAGCTATTACCCTCGAAAACTAAAACTTTTGAAACAGGAAAAGAGCCTTTAATCACATTCTTTACCATGTGCAGTCATAAAATTGTCTAATATCTTCATTTTTTCCCACAGACAAAGCTATTACCCTCGAAAACTAAAACTTTTGACATAGGAAAAGAGCCTTTATTCACATTCTTTACCATTTGCAATCATAAAATAGTCTAATATCTTCATTTTTTCAACATACGTAGCTATTACCCTCGAAAACTAAAACTTTTGAAATAGTAAAAGAGCCTTTAATCACATTCTTTACCATGTGCAATCATAAAATTGTCTAATATCTTCATTTTTTCCACAGATAAAGCTATTACCCTCGAAAACTAAAACTTTTGACATAGGAAAAGAGCCTTTAATCACATTCTTTACCATGTGCAATCATAAAATAGTCTAATATCTTCATTTTTTCCACAGACATAGCTATTACCCTCGAAAACTAAAACTTTTGAAATAGGAAAAGAGCCTTTAATCACATTCTTTACCATATGCAATCACAAAATAGTCTAATATCTTCATTTTTTCCACAGACAAAGCTATTACCCTCGAAAACTAAAACTTTTGACATAGGAAAAGAGCCTTTAATCACATTCTTTACCATTTGCAATCATAAAATAGTCTAATATCTTCCTTTTTTCAACATACGTAGCTATTACCCTCGAAAACTAAAACTTTTGAAATAGGAAAAGAGCCTTTAATCACATTCTTTACCATTTGCAATCATAAAATAGTCTAATATCTTCATTTTTTCAACATACGTAGCTATTACCCTCGAAAACTAAAACTTTTGAAATAGGAAAAGAGCCTTTAATCACATTCTTTACCATGTGCAATCATAAAATTGTCTAATATCTTCATTTTTTCAACATACGTAGCTATTACCCTCGAAAACAAAAACTTTTGAAATAGGAAAAGAGCCTTTAATCACATTCTTTACTATTTGCAATCATAAAATAGTCTAATATCTTCATTTTTTCAACATACATAGCTATTACCCTCGAAAACTAAAACTTTTGAAATAGGAAAAGAGCCTTTAATCACATTCTTTACCATGTGCAATCATAAAATAGTCTAATATCTTCATTTTTTTCAACAGACATAGCTATTACCCTCGAAAACTAAAACTTTTGAAATAGGAAAAGTGCCTTTAATCACATTCTTTACCATTTGCAATCATAAAATAGTCTAATATCTTCATTTTTTCAACATACGTAGCTATTACCCTCGAAAACTAAAACTTTTGAAATAGGAAAAGAGCCTTTAATCACATTCTTTACCATTTGCAATCATAAAATAGTCTAATATCTTCATTTTTTCCACATACGTAGCTATTACCCCCGAAAACTAAAACTTTTGAAATAGGAAAAGAGCCTTTAATCACATTCTTTACCATTTGAAATCATAAAATTGTCTAATATCTTCATTTTTTCAACATACGTAGCTATTACCCTCGAAAACTAAAACTTTTGAAATAGGAACAGAGCCTTTAATCACATTCTTTACCATGTGCAATCATAAAATTGTCTAATATCTTCATTTTTTCAACATACGTAGCTATTACCCTCGAAAACTAAAATTTTTGAAATAGGAAAAGAGCCTTTAATCACATTCTTTACCATGTGCAATCATAAAATAGTCTAATATCTTCATTTTTTCAACATACGTAGCTATTACCCTCGAAAACTAAAACTTTTGACATAGGAAAAGAGCCTTTAATCACATTCTTTACCATTTGCAATCACAAAATAGTCTAATATCTTCATTTTTTCAACATACGTAGCTATTACCCTCGAAAACTAAAACTTTTGAAATAGGAAAAGAGCCTTTAATCACATTCTTTACCGTGTGCAGTCATAAAATTGTCTAATATCTTCATTTTTTCCCACAGACAAAGCTATTACCCTCGAAAACTAAAACTTTTGACATAGGAAAAGAGCCTTTATTCACATTCTTTACCATTTGCAATCATAAAATAGTCTAATATCTTCATTTTTTCAACATACGTAGCTATTACCCTCGAAAACTAAAACTTTTGAAATAGTAAAAGAGCCTTTAATCACATTCTTTACCATGTGCAATCATAAAATTGTCTAATATCTTCATTTTTTCCACAGATAAAGCTATTACCCTCGAAAACTAAAACTTTTGACATAGGAAAAGAGCCTTTAATCACATTCTTTACCATGTGCAATCATAAAATAGTCTAATATCTTCATTTTTTCCACAAATAGCTATTACCCTCGAAAACTAAAACTTTTGAAATAGGAAAAGAGTCTTTAATCACATTCTTTACCATATGCAATCACAAAATAGTCTAATATCTTCATTTTTTCCACAGACAAAGCTATTACCCTCGAAAACTAAAACTTTTGACATAGGAAAAGAGCCTTTAATCACATTCTTTACCATTTGCAATCATAAAATAGTCTAATATCTTCATTTTTTCAACATACGTAGCTATTACCCTCGAAAACTAAAACTTTTGAAATAGGAAAAGAGCCTTTAATCACATTCTTTACCATTTGCAATCATAAAATAGTCTAATATCTTCATTTTTTCAACATACGTAGCTATTACCCTCGAAAACTAAAACTTTTGAAATAGGAAAGAGCCTTTAATCACATTCTTTACCATGTGCAATCATAAAATTGTCTAATATCTTCATTTTTCAACATACGTAGCTATTACCCTCGAAAACAAAAACTTTTGAAATAGGAAAAGAGCCTTTAATCACATTCTTTACCATTTGCAATCATAAAATAGTCTAATATCTTCATTTTTTCAACATACATAGCTATTACCCTCGAAAACTAAAACTTTTGAAATAGGAAAAGAGCCTTTAATCACATTCTTTACCATGTGCAATCATAAAATAGTCTAATATCTTCATTTTTTCAACAGACATAGCTATTACCCTCGAAAACTAAAACTTTTGAAATAGGAAAAGTGCCTTTAATCACATTCTTTACCATTTGCAATCATAAAATAGTCTAATATCTTCATTTTTTCAACATACGTAGCTATTACCCTCGAAAACTAAAACTTTTGAAATAGGAAAAGAGCCTTTAATCACATTCTTTACCATTTGCAATCATAAAATAGTCTAATATCTTCATTTTTTCCACATACGTAGCTATTACCCCCGAAAACTAAAACTTTTGAAATAGGAAAAGAGCCTTTAATCACATTCTTTACCATTTGAAATCATAAAATTGTCTAATATCTTCATTTTTTCAACATACGTAGCTATTACCCTCGAAAACTAAAACTTTTGAAATAGGAACAGAGCCTTTAATCACATTCTTTACCATGTGCAATCATAAAATTGTCTAATATCTTCATTTTTTCAACATACGTAGCTATTACCCTCGAAAACTAAAATTTTTGAAATAGGAAAAGAGCCTTTAATCACATTCTTTACCATGTGCAATCATAAAATAGTCTAATATCTTCATTTTTTCAACATACGTAGCTATTACCCTCGAAAACTAAAACTTTTGACATAGGAAAAGAGCCTTTAATCACATTCTTTACCATTTGCAATCACAAAATAGTCTAATATCTTCATTTTTTCAACATACGTAGCTATTACCCTCGAAAACTAAAACTTTTGAAATAGGAAAAGAGCCTTTAATCACATTCTTTACCATGTGCAATCATAAAATAGTCCAATATCTTCATTTTTTCAACATACTTAGCTATTACCCTCGAAAACTAAAACTTTTGACATAGGAAAAGAGCCTTTAATCACATTCTTTACCATTTGCAATCATAAAATAGTCTAATATCTTCATTTTTTCAACCTACGTAGCTATTACCCTCGAAAATTAAAACTTTTGAAATAGGAAAAGAGCCTTTAATCACATTCTTTACCATGTGAAATCATATAATAGTCTAATATCTTCATTTTTTTAACATACGTGGCTATTACCCTCGAAAACTAAAACTTTTGAAATAGGAAAAGAGCCTTTAATCACATTCTTTACCATGTGCAATCATAAAATAGTCTAATATCTTCATTTTTTCCACAGACCTAGCTATTACCCTCGAAAACTAAAACTTTTGAGATAGGAAAAGAGCCTTTAATCAAATTCTTTACCATGTGCAATCATAAAATAGTCTAATATCTTCATTTTTTCAACATACGTAGCTATTACCCTCGAAAACTAAAACTTTTGAAATAGGAAGAGAGCCTTTAATCACATTCTTTACCATGTGCAATCATAAAATAGTCTAAGATCTTCATTTTTCGACATACGTAGCTATTACCCTCGAAAACTAAAACTTTTGAAATAGGAAAAGAGCCTTTAATCACTTTCTTTACCATTTGCAATCATAAAATTGTCTAATATCTTCATTTTTTCCACAGACAAAGCTCTCCCCCCACGAAAACTAAAACTTTTGAAATAGGAAAAGAGCCTTTAATCACATTCTTTAACATTTGCAATCATAAAATGGTCTAATATCTTCATTTTTTCCACAGACCTAGCTATTACCCTCGAAAACTAAAACTTTTGAAATAGGAAAAGAGCCTTTAATCACATTCTTTACCATTTGCAATCATAAAATAGTCTAATATCTTCATTTTTTCAACATACGTAGCTATTACCCTCGAAAACTAAAACTTTTGACATAGGAAAAGAGCCTTTAATCACATTCTTTACCATGTGCAATCATAAAATAGTCTAATATCTTCATTGTTTCCACAGACATAGCTATTACCCTCGAAAACTAAAACTTTTGAAATAGGAAAAGATCCTTTAATCACATTCTTTACCATGTGCAATCATAAAGTAGT
>NW_027062845.1:0-85693 GCF_032884065.1 Artemia franciscana | reverse complement strand
ATACAACATTCTTGGCTTTCCCATTGTCTGTGCATATACAAAGCCGTATGCACTAATAATGACGTCATATGCAAACGCTCTTTTTATAAACAAACAAACATGCGTACACACAACTCGTTTTTATATAGATAGATAGATAGATAGATACAATACAAATTTACTACGTAAAACTTGCGAATATACAACATTCTTCGCTGTCCAATTGTCGCTGCATATAAATAGATTGTCAGGTTTACCGACCCTCGAACATGCAACGTACAATTGTCCACGGGAAAAATAATCAGTATTAAGATCTATACCACATTTTTCTAATGATTGTCCTTGAGCTTTGTTAATGGTGATTGCAAATGCTAATCGAATTAGGAATTACAATCTTTTAAATTGAAAAGGCAGATCCGTTGGAATCATGGGAATGCGAGGAATAAGAACAGCCTCACCCTCAAAATTCCCTGTCAATATTCTGGCCTCTATTAGGTTTTCCATTGTTTTTTTTTTTTTTTTACGGCAAGTCTCGTGCCATTGTAAAGCTTTGGTGGGTTGATATTTCTTAAAAGTATTATTGGTACGCCTATTTTTAGCTGTAGCACGTGTGGTGGAAACCCTGAAAGATCTATGGAATTTAAAAATTCAGATGGATAATTAACCGCTTCATTTGGTTCCAAAACTGTGTCGACTGACTTGCAAAGGACTGCCTGGTCTCGAATCTTGGTCAAAACAATATTGTTGATTTCGTGGACGTCTATATTTTTGGGTGCGAGAATCGCTCTTTCACTTAGCCATTTATTATTTTTATAATTTTTTAGAATATTCGGAAATACTTTTTCAATCAATTAATTTTTGGACGTCACTAATTTATAGAAATAAGCAGATAGTTGTATACGTCCTGAAATTGAGTCTATCGTATCATAAATGTCTTTTTGCTCCAACGTTAACTTGGAAATGTTATTTTGTACATACGACAATAGATCACTCGTACTGTAACTTTGTTCACGATCCAATTCTACACATGTCGAAACAGCAGCGATACGGTTAGGTGAAGGCATTCCCAAATCCTGAAGAGGTTTGTTTGCTATACGTACGCATAAATCTTCTATAATAACTAAAGTGTAGTTATAAATTTCTGATGTAAAATCAAAAGTCATATCTGACGTCTCTAACTGTTTTCGATGGAGTATATCTTTGGACATTTTTGACTTATATTTTTCCCATAACTCTGTAGGAGCTGATGGAGAGCAAGTGCACGAATTTGACTTGGGGTTGACGTTTCGCACGCGTCATTGATGCAGTTATCCCAGTGTTGGTCATTCTCCAATAAATTCAGAGCTTGGCATGCACTATGGTAAGTGTCATGTATAGTACCGTTTACAGTTCTCAAATACTCAAAGGATGTCGGACCGGGTACATTCACCAAAAGCAGGCGTAGAAAGAAGCATTCATGTTGATTGGGGTGAACGGCGTAGAGTCTTCCTATCGTGGTATCTTTGAAGATGGTAGGTTGGCCGTAAACCCACTGGTTATCTACTTCGATGGTGGTACCGTTGCCATTGTAGGTTCTCCAGTCATTTTAGAATTAGGAATTTCTCTTTCTACGGTCTTGTTACAATTAAAAATTTGTCTTTGAGCGATATTCTTAAATACCTGTGTCCTGGTCGTCATTTATATTCCCTGTGTCCCGGTCGTCATTTTTGTCCCGGTATCCCAGTCTGTAATTTCTCTTTGAGTGTCCCGGTCGTTATTTATATTCCCTCTTTCCCGGTCGTCATTTGTCTCCCGGTCTGTAATTTCTCTTATAGTGTTTTTTCTTTTTAGTATTTTTTAGTTTTTTACATTTTTTCTTTGTTCAGTTTTCTTTTTCTTCTTTATTTTTCAGCTTCACTATGAAATACATATCGCCGAACCTTTGTTTTTTTAACTAAAATCTGGTAGGCATTGATGACCTTATCCAAGTCAAAATCCCAAACCCAATCATCATCGCTATCATTTTCAGTTTTGATATGTTTTGACTCTCGCTGTCCAGGTGGATCTTCATCTAACTGCGCGGTTTTGCGTTCTTTAGCCTCAAGCCTGTTTCCTTGCTGGTCTTTTGATTCCTCGGCACGCTTTCTTTTCTGACTTTCTCTATCGGCAGCAAGTTTTTTGGCATAGACTCTTTGAGCATCTTCATCGGCTTTTGCCATTGTAAGTTCATCAGTCATTTGAACTTAAACATTATTAGATTTCTACGTGAACATATATGTCTTAAATATCTTTAATGACGTCCCCGTCATAGCAAAAATGACGACAACTAACTTCGTGAAGTCAGTCGACACAGAAACATGACGTCACCTGATCATACACGTCACACAGACATACAACTTATTTATATATATATATAGATATTAGATTGACACCCTAGTGACTAAATCTCTCAAAGTGTGCCCTAGCAGCGAAAGTTTTCTTATGGAAAGTCATACTTTTGCAGTACAGCAAGTTCTCGAAATGGTTTCATAGCTGTTTAGGGATTAAATAAAAAAAACTAGTTTTTTAACTGAAAGTATGGAGCGACATTAAAGCTTAAAACGAACAGAAACTACTCCGTATATAAAATGGGTTGTCCCCTCCGCAATCCCTCGCTCTTTACGCTAAAGCTTTTAATTGTTTTAAAAAGTAGAATCGTGGCAAAGAGTCAAACTTTTAAAAACATTTTAAAAAGTTTGTAACTTGCAGCCCGTCCCCCAGGGATTGTGGGGGAGTAAGACATTCCCAAAGACATAGTTATTATGGTTTTTGACAATGTGGAACAAAATGGATATCTCAAAATTCTGATCCGTTGACTTTGGGAAAAGATGATCGTGGGAGGGGGCCTAGGTGCCCTCCAATTTTATGGTCACTTGAAAAGGCCTCTAGGACTTGTCAGTTTCGTTTGAATAAGCCTTTTTTGACACTATAGGACCACTTGGTCGATACGATGACCTCTGGGAAAAAACAAAACAAAAACAAATAAACACGCACCCGTGATTTGTCTTCTGGCAAACAATACGAAATTCTACATTTTTGTAGATAGGAGATTGAAATTTTTGCTGTAGGGTTTTATGATACTCAGAATACGATGGTGTGATTTTCGTTAAGATTCTATTTCTTTTATGGGGTGTTACGCTCTATTTTCCAAAATATGGTAAATTTTCTCAGGCTCTTAACTTTTGATGACAAAGACTAAATTTGATGAAATTTACATATTTAGAATCAGCATGAGAATCTGATTCTTTTGATGTATCTTTTAGCATCAAAGTTCCGTTTTTTAGAGTTTTGTTTACAATTGAGCCGGGTTGCTCCTTACTACAGTTCGTTACCACAAACTGTTTGATCTCTGTTTCCGAAACTCGTTATTGGATTTGTTCTATATGAAAAGCCGTGACAGAATTTTCAATTGACCGCAATGAGAATGATCTCCCCATTTCTTCAATGCATATTCTAATGCCCCTGAATGCCACAGCCCCGAAGTACCTGGGTGCTCTGGGATGTCAGCCAGAAAGAAGCTTTGATAAACGCTTAGAGTGGTATTCCTTGGTATTATAAACAGGTAAAGCACCATTTTCCTACCTGTGAGAAGCTCGTGCGAGAAGCACGTCGATTTGACATGTGATTTTTTTTTTTAATTTTGTAGTCTTTTTAGTGAGATTTATCATGTGATTGCGAACTTTTCACAAAGATATAAAATCTTTATATACCCCCAGGGCATAATTTAAAGTACTTGCTCCCAGATTCAGGTGGGATGTGTTATCCATGGAGTCTTGGTTAAATGATCTAGCCTATTTTGAATAGACTGGCTCCATAAAACAATTTTGATTGGACATTTTTGGGGCAAAGAAGGTTGGTTGGGAGGGGGCTAGTTGCCATTGAATCACTTGTGACTCTTAAAAAGGGAATTAGAACTTTCAACGTCTAATCATCTGAATCCCCTCCGAGGTTTATACGACCATTTTTCAAACTTTATTTGCCCCCAGGGCGTAATTTACAACTGACACCCAGGATTTGGGAGTGAGTGGTTATACTGAACCCAAAGTTTTTGTTATCTGATCTTTGAACAATTTTGAACAAACTGGGAATGTCAAAATTTTGATTGGATGGATTTGAGCAAAAGAGGTTGTGTATAGGGAGGATGGGTGCAAGAGGACATCCGAAAAATCAAGGGTCAAGCTCCTCCCAAACGATGCCCTTATCCTTCTGTTGTTTTGTTTTGCTACTGCATCAAAGAAATATTGATCTTTGATATAATTATGTATTGTTTTGTTTTGTTGTCGTTGTGGACTTTAGAGAAGGCTTATTTAATTTGAAATTCAAAGCTTTAGTTCTCTATTTAAGAGTCAAAAGTGATCACAAGGCAACCGGTACACTCTCCCCCCCCCCAACTCACTCCTAATTCTTCTTACAGAAATTGTGAGATATTCATTTTGTTCGGAAAGACACTTAAATAGCTATGGCTTGATAGCCCCTTCCAGCTCTTCGGACAATGACTGTAATTTGTGCTAGTTCGATTGGAAACTCATTTGATTGGAAAGTCCACTCATTCGATTGGAAAGTCGAAAGCCTCAGTTTTGTTTTTATGTGGCTCTATCAAGACACAAAAGTGACTGGAGGTAAACCATTACCCCTTCTTACGCCAGTTAATTCTCCAATCATCCAACCAAAAGTTTTTGGTAGCAATTTTATTCAATGTTGTTGAAAAGGGGGTAATGTTGAAAGTGTTTTGTAAATTTGTCTTCTGGGCTATCCATCTCCCCACACAGTCATCACCCCAGGAAAATCATAGGGCTTCACATTCACAATTTGGCACGTGTTCATGTATAGTTGTTTTGCAATTGAGAAAAGTCGGTTCGTTTGACTTTAAATGTCCAAGAAGATGATGGACATTCAAGTAAATCTTTCAAAGAATTCAGGGGGAAGAGTTGAGCTAAATCAAAACACGTTATATACACATGGGGTGTCAAAAGCGTTGAAGTTGGAATGACTGAATATATTAATCTAGAACTTTCACAGAATGTTATGGGGGATAACCAATTGACCAAAAATGTACTATTTGTATGATATTACTACCAGTATATTTACTGAAATTACTACCACTACAATTACTGCCTCTAAAGTAAGTACTGCCAAGGATGAGGATACTAAAGATAAAATATAAGGAAATGTTCTGGGAAAAGCTTAACTAAATCAAAATATACTCTGTACATACACATTGTCAAAAGGCCATATCAGCAATATCCTTGTAACAGTTTACCGTATCAAGCCATAACTTCCAGGGCATCAAAAGAGGTATAACATCCCTCTCACAACATATCTATGCTACTTCTGCTATTAATACTGATGTTACTCCGCGTTACTTGTTCAAACCGTTCATGGTAACCCGTAAACAGTAAAGAGTGACCCAGCTCAATAGTAAACGAAACTCTAAAAAACAGAGTTTTGATGCTAAAAGATACATCAGAAGAATCAAATTTTCATGCTGATTTTAAATATATTAAGTTTCATCAAATTTAGTCTTTGTCGTCAAAAGTTATGAGCCTGAAAAAATTTGCCTTATTTTGGAAAATAGGGGAAAGCATCTCCCAAGAGTCATAGAATCTTAACGAAAATCACACCATCGCATTCAGCGTATCAGAGAACCAAACAGCAAAAATTTAAAGCTCCTATCTATAATATGTTGAATTTCGTATTTTTTGCCAGAAGACAGATCACGGGTGTGTGTTTATTTGTTTGTTTTTTTCCCCAGGGGTCATTATATCGACCAAGTGGTCCTAGAATTTTGCAAGAGGGTTCATTCTAACGGAAAAGAAAAGCTCTAGTGCCCTTTTTAAGTGAACAAAAGAATTGGAGGGTATCTAGGCCCCCTCCCACGCTCATTTTTTCCCCAAAGTCAACGGATCAAAATTGAGATAGCTATTTTGTTTCGCATAGTCGAAATCCATAATAACTATGCCTTTGGGATGACTTACTTCCCCCACAGTCCCTGAGGGAGGGGATGCAAGTTACAAAACTTGACCAGTGTTTACATACAGTAATGGTTACTGGGAAATGTACAGACGTTTTCAGGGGGATTTTTTCGGTTTTGGGGTGGGATTTAGGGGAGGGGGCTATGTGGGAGGATCTTTCTTTGGAGGAATATGTCATGGCGGAAGAAAAATTCAATGAAAAGGGCGCAGGATTTTCTAGCATTATTATAAAAAAAAACAATGAAAAAATAAACATGAAAAAGTTTTTCAATTGAAAGTAACGAGCAGCATTAAAACTTGAAACGAACAGAGATTATTACGCATATGAGGGTTTCTAAAAATACTTTAGCGTAGAGAGCGATGTATTTAGAAAGAGATAAATACTTCGCTCTTTATGCTAAAGTATTTTTAGTAATTTCAACTATTTATTCTACGGCCTTTCTGATTCAGGGGTCATTCTTAAAGAATTGGGAGAAAACTTAAGATTTAGTGTAAACAGTGAGGCATTAACGAGGGGACAAAACCGTCAAATCTATATATATAAAAATAAGTTGTCTGTATGTGTGTCTGTCTGTCAGGTGACGTCATGTTTCTGTGTCGACTGACGTCATGAAGTTAGTTGTCGTCATTTTTGCTATGACGGTGATGTCAATAACGGTATTTAAGACATTTGTTCATGGAAAAATGTTTAATTGTAAAATGACTGAAGAACCTACAATGGCAACAGCCGAGGAAGCTGCTCAAAGAGTTTATGCCAAAAAACTTGCTGCTGATAGAGAAAGTAAGAAAAGAAAGTGTTCCGAGGAATCACAAGAACAGCAAGAAAACAGGCTTGCAGCTGATAGAGAAAGTAAGAAAAGAAAGTGTGCCGGGGAATCACAAGAACAGCAAGAAAACAGGCTTGCGGCTAAAGAACGCAAAACCGCGCAGTTAGATGAAAATCCGCCTGGACAGCGAGAGTCAAAACATATCAAAACTGAAAATGATAGCGATGATGATTGGGTTTTGGGATTTTGACTTGGATAAGATCATCAATTCCTACCAGATTTAAGTTAAAAAAAAAACAAAGATTCGTCAATATGTACTTCATAGTGACGGTGAAAAATAAAGAAGAAAAAGAAAACTGAAAAAAGAAAAAAGGTAAAAAACTAAAAAAAAAACTAAAAAGAAAAAACACTCAAAGAGAAATTACTCACCGGGACACAAATGACGACCAAGACAGAGGGAATATAAGTGACGACCGGGAACCTCAAAGAGAAATTACAGACTGGGACACCCGGACACAAATCACGACCGGGACACAGGGAATATAAATGACGACCGGGACACAGGGACACAACTACAACAGGGACGCCGAGGGTACAAGCGGGATATATAAATGACGACCGGGACACAGGGATTGTTCGAATAGAAATTACAGACCGGGACACCGGGACACAAATGAGGACCGGGACACCGGGACACAGGGAATATAAATGACGACCGGGACACTCAAAGAGAAATTACAAACTGGGACACCGGGACACAAATGACGACCGGGACACAGGGAATATAAATGACGACCGGGACACAGGGACACATCATTAGAATAATGAGGTATAGATCTGAATACGGATTGTTTTTCCCATGGACAATTATATGTTGCATGTTCAAGAGTCAGTAAACCTGACAAGCTATTTATATGCACAGACAATGGGACAGCGAAGAATGTTGTATATTCGCATGTTTTACGTAGTTAAAAACATATATTTATATCTATCTCTATTCACAGGTGGGACACAGGGACACAACTACAATGGCGCGTAACTAATATGGCGCGTAATGACTTATGGGCACGGGGGGCTTGGGGGGGCGCGAAGCGCCCCATCAACTAGGTGTTGGGGTGGCGCGAAGCGCCACTCCAACAGCTAGTACATAATAAAAAATAAGAATATAAAGGTTTGTTATGTAACTTAATTCTTAAGCTGCACATACTTTTTACTAATAAAACGTTCGTTAAAAATTAAAAGCTCTAGTTGCCTTTTTAAGTAACCGAAAAATTGGAGGGGAACTAGGCCTCCTTCCCCATCCCTTATCTTCTGATCAAAACTAAGAGAAAACCATTTAGCCAAAAAAGAATTAATATGCAAATTTCATTTTAATAATTTATGTGCGGAGAGCCAAAATCAAACATTCATTAATTCAAAAACGTTCAGAATTTAAATAAAAAAAACTAGTTTTTTTAAACTGAAAGTAGGGAGCGATGTTAAAACTTAAAACGGACAGAAATTACTCCGTACATAAAATGGGTTGTCCCCTCCGCTATCCCTCGCTCTTTACGCTAAAGTTTGACTCTTTGTCACAATTCTACTTTTTAAAACAATTTAAAACTTTAGCGTAAAGAGCGTGGGATTGCGGAGGGGACAACCAATTTCATATACGGAGTAATTTCTGTTCATTTTAAGTTTTAACATCACTCCTTACTTTCAGTTAAATAAACTAATATTTTTTATTTAATATACTAATACGGCACTACTTCTGCTACTATTGCTCCCACTAATACCCCCTAGTGCTAATGTAACATCAAAGCTAATGGTTTGAAGGTAGAAATTTTTAGAGAATATAGAGGGGAAATTTCACTTACCCATTTATGATTATACCTGATTTTGGGAATTATATTTTTAGAAATTCCAAGCAATAATCCACATACAAAGAGATTTTTATGTTTAGTAGATTAAACACTAAACCGATAACATAAAATTTGTTTGGTTGGTTCACATTCACCCACATGATCTCACTTTTCCGTCCAATCTGAATTCACCTTCACCAAAACTCAAGCTTATGTGATTTGCAATCCAGTCTTAGCATAGTATATCCAGAAATATTGACCTCAATAGGAATGACGCTAGAGTTTAAGTGGGTCTCGGATACACAAACGACGGAAGAAGAGATGGTTAAACTAATCAAAGGTAGTGATGACCCCGGAAGGGATGGAAGTCGGCTCTTTATGAAACCTTCTATCCTTAAGCCCTGTATAAGGAGATGCCAACCCCTGAAGGGTTTGCTGGAGCAACCCACTACATACCCAAAAAGTGTCAAGCCACAACACTGGGAAACTAAATCCAAATCAAGCATCCGATTGTACCATGTTTATAATTTAACCAGTTGCACCCAAATTTTGATTTAGGGAAGAAATACTTTCGCCGTGTAACTAATAACCTGACGACAGAGCGGGCAGTTTGCTAAAACTGAAGTACAGATGGAACAACACACAAGATGGCGACATGGCAAATATATGACTTCGACTCGCTTGTCCAGACATACTCTACACTTATATCGTTCTTCAATTACTTCCTCAGACATGTCTACGTTCATTCTTTTTGGCTTATTTGGTAATTCTGTCTTCAGTTTTTTCTCTAGCCTTCTTCGACTTTCAGCGTTTTCGGTCTCTGCTTTCCTTTTAAAAGAATCTTTGACTTCCTTTTTAAATGTATTTCCCTTTGATTGAGTTAAAAACACACAGTCACTAAACCACCGTGCATGTTCAACCCAAGGGTCATCTGTTACCTTCCAGTGGTCCAGATTATTATCACAATGAAAACATTTCACTTTATCTGACACTCCCAAATAGAAAAATCCAGCTTCGGCAAGTTTGTGGGGATCCATCCGGTCACTGTAATTCCAATTAGCAAAAGTTTTTAACCTAGCTTCAAAAGTACTTTTACCAGGATGCATGGGGCCACAGTGGGCATAAATTCTAGAGTTGTCAAGGAAATTATTAATGACTTGTGTCATTAGTACAATGTTAATATGTATAAAAGAGCCCTTATATATGAAAAGACCCATCGATATATCACCGGATGCAGGAGGTAAACTTAAAGGTTCAAATCCCTGCACAAAGCAGCATCTTTCAAAATGTCTTCTATGTTCTTCCATAGGTACATCTCCTTCCTCAAAATGATACATCACTCCTCCACAAAAAGCACATTGTACTTGGTCAGCAAGGCCAGTATAAAAGAATCCAGCTTCAGCTAATTCTCTGATGTCAATAAAATTAGCCTTCCAACTACTAGTAAACGTCTGTAGTCTAACATCCTCTCGTTTAAGGACTTGACACCCTTGTTGACATAAGAAACGCTTCTTGAATAATTGATTCTTCTTTTTCTTAGGAATAAAATACTTTTTGATATTTGACATCTTTTTCGTAACCATGTTTTTTTTTACAATAGCCGCCATCAATTGATCCACTTCTCTTATATAAATGATGACGTAAGGATTATTATCCGGCCATGATTTTTTTTTATAAGAAATGATGTTACTTTATATACACTTCATAACTGTAATGACGTCCCTCTGAAAGCTTTGGTATTGTATTGTATTGTATCGGATTAGCGACGCTTCTTCACTGCTAAGGTCCCTGCGTCGGCCCTGCAGTGCATTCCTGCAGCTTGATTTGATCTCTGGGTCCCGTATTACCAAGTTAAGGTCAAACCCACCGCACCGCCACAAGAAAAACCCTGTGCTTCTCCGGTTCCGTGTTGAAGAGCCGTATGCCTGCCTCGCTTCGAGCACTTAAGATTGAGGTTGAACCCCCCCCCCCTCTTCAGGTATGCACACGCCCACAGGGTGCTCGCAAATGTTCTACGTCAAACCTCTCAACGAAAAGAACAAGTTCACTTTTGTTCGTTCGATATTTCCAAGGCGTTCGACAGTATTGCTCATACTCAAGCCTTATATTCTCTTTCTGTAAATAGTGTAAATATTTATATTATCTTTGTTCTGAGATGTTAGTACAGTCATGAACACAAGTTTAAAACTAAATGGGACTCTCATGCAAGAACACATTGCAGTCCATTTAGGTAGGTAGGTAATTTAATTTAAAAAACAATACAATAAACTTTCATTCATCAGCTAAAAAAAAGAAGCCGCAATGGCCTGTAAGCATAGGTGACATAAAATACGATTCATTCCTTTAAAATATTTCACTTACATCAAAAAGAAAATAAATAAGATAAATAAAATACAAAGAAAATACAAAAAAAGAAGACAAAACAAAAACTAATGGTCAATTTAACAAAATGGGGGGAGATACCCTTCTCTCAATCTAAAATACTCAACATTACTAACTGTTCAGAAGATGGGCCTTGAGGCAACGTTTCAAATGAGGCAGACTTTTTGATTCCTTTACTTGCTGTGAGAATGGATTCCAGACGGACGGTCCCATGTATCTGATGAAATGAGCCGACCGGGAAGTATTCCGAAACTCATGAACAAGATTATTTGAATTTCGCGTGCCATAATCATGATAAGAAGAACCTAAGCTAAAATTCATTAAAAATATCAGGCCCTAAATTATGTAGACACTGATATACTAAAATACCAATCTGGATGTCTGATTTTTCCAACATCCAAAATATCAAACTTTTTATATATAGACACAGTGCTAGCGCTTCCACGTTCACAATTTCCTAGAATTCTAATTGCCTTATTCTGTTGCACTTGAACTCTCCTATAATTAGACTGAAAGTTACTTGCCCAGATTAAACAACCATAATTTATATACGACGCTATTAATCAGTGACATTAAAACTTTCAAAGGAAGCACATTTTTTAGACGCCGCAGCATTCCAAGTCCCCTTGACACTTTGCAGGAAACTAGGTCACTGGGCGCCTTCCAACTCAGTTTGAAGTCAAAAAGAAACCCAAGGTAAGGCGTTTCTCGGACTTGTTTTAAAGAAACACCATTGTAGTTAATATCTGAAGGTCCTTCTAAAAACCATGTAACTTGTTTTTGAAGCATTAACAGCAAGTTTACTAAGTGTAACAAAGGTATGTAGTCCCTTTAAAGCACTGTTTGCTTGGTCTATCAAGTCCGGCAACGATTTGGCAATAACAGTTATAGCAGTGTCGTCAGCAAAAGACGTTAAGTAACCAGGGACAAAAAATATCATACTATCTATATAAATTAAAAATAAAAAAGGACCTAGGACAGAACTAAGTGGCACTGCGCAATTCAATGGGTAAGCCTGTGAAACTTCATTATTTATTACAACTTTTACCCTTCTACCTCGCAAATACGACTCAAACCAACTCAAACACTTATTCCTAATACCTAACTTCGACAATCTATCCAAAAAAATTCCAAAATCAACTGTATCAAAAGCTTTCTTAAAATCAATGAAAATTGTCATGCAAAAATATTTTTTTTCCAGAGCACCGTTTACCTTATCAATTAAATTTAAAGCCGCATACACAGTTGAATGTCTTTTTCTAAACCTAAATTAAGTTTCAGACGAAAATCCACAATTTTTTAGATGCTCATATAGTCTTTTGTGCACTATTTTTTCATATAGCTTTGAAATGATGGGTAGTATTGATACAAGTCTCCAATTTGAAAGGTCTCTTAGAGTCCCAGACTTTGGAAGCGGGATGACTTGGGCCATTTTCAGCGAACAGGGAAATTGACCCTCTGCCATTGACAGATTTATCAAAAATACCAGTACTGGAAGAATATTCGGAATATTGTGGTGTACATCAAGGCAGAATGTTGTCCCCTTATATTTTCAAGATGTTTATTGATGGGATAAATGCCAAGATCTCTCGGACGTATTTTATAGGGTTTACTGACGTGTCATATATTGCTTACGCAGATGATATTATCCTTATCAGTAGAGGCAAATTATCCCTGTCCCGTACAGTTCAAAGGGTTAAAAACAGGTTTCTTTGATATTGGACTAAATGTGAATCTTGAAAAATGCAAGTATATTTGTTTTAACGGGACCCTTTCAAATAATCCGCTTCAAATTAAAAATACATCCATTCCTTTTATCGAAAATTTTTGATTGTCTAGTTTAACAATTTGGAAAATATTTTATCCTTTCGCCAGTCTGCAACATCTGAAGCTTATGAAAAAAGTCAGATTTGGATGCTCTTAGATTTTGTCAAACCAGTCTAAGTATGATCAAAAGCTTTGGTTACTTTGTGTTCAGTTTTGTTATCATTCTGTACTTTATCTTTCTGGGACTGTCATTCTACTGAAAAAGATTGACTTATGTAAGTTAAAAAATATTGTAAATACTTGCTTTATCTACCCTTATCGTATCGAAATTGGAGAATAGTCCGAAAATACAAAGCTCCCGATATAACTGCAAAACTACGGAAAATTCATGATAAGTTATCAGGACAAGCATATCAACGGCTTACCTGTTTGTTCTGTTCACCTTTTTCCTTGTTGATTTTGTTGTACTTATTGTCGCTACACTGGAATGAAACTATCCTATTTCCAAATGGGCGTCGATTCAAACTATCCTACGTCCAAAACCACTACTTTTCAGCAGAGCTATTTGAAGTTTTCAAGATTATTTTTCCAGTACTTCAAAAAGAGGTTATAGGGGAACTACCGAACTGTAGTTTCTTTCGTATTGGCTATGTATTAGTGAAGATATTTTTGACCTACTTAGGTCAGAACGTCGAAAAAGCTGGATATAGGATGGTAGTCATATTATCTACATCAGAAAGAGACAATCCCAATTTTTGTCCAAATTTCCAATTTTTGTCCAAAGTCCAATTTTTTGACATAGGATAGTTACAGATCTGAGAACCCCTGCTGAAGGAAAGCACATTCCATCCAATGTCCGTATTATATCAAATATTTCACCACATATTATTTTAATTCATTTTCAAAGTATGACGAAATGAAAAACTACTATTCAAAGTATCAAAAGGGAAAAATGAAACAAAGTTAATCAGAATCATCCAACTCCACAGAACCCTCTTTTAAACAGTCAAACGGAAGGTCTCTGAATAACTGGTGGTAAGCTTCAGGAATCAAATTTTTTTTACAAAGATCTTGAATATCGCGGTACAATCTTTCGCAAATTGGAACTGGACCAGAATACAGCTTTTGCAAATTGTACGACCCAGCTGACTTCTTCGCTGAAGCTTCCCCCTTCTTGACCTCCTGATTGTTTCAATCACCTTGATGTCTTCAGCTGCCCAGCTGTTCCGAGCACTCATCATGTCAGGCAATGTGTAATCAACTTTCGACACTCGGATTTCTGTGAAGTTCACTTTAACCCAGTTGATATCAACATTAAAATTATCACTGGTCTCTCTACATACCTTATCAAGATCATAGAAATCAGAGATTTCCATTTCCTTTACTTTGTAAGGACTCTTCAAACATGCAATTTTTGCAATCTGAAACCACTGAGAAGGCACATACACTGTTTGGTTTTTAGCAAATCTCTTGATGACAGTATGGACTGAATCGTTTTGATTTTGCTTGTACCCGGTTTCAAGATACATGTGAGTAATTACTATCTTAAATTTACTGGCCCAGTGTAAATAAAGGGAAACAAGGTTCTTGTTCTTGTTTTGTCCTCCGCAATCGTCACTTATGAAAACGAATTCTTTTGCTCTTTTCTCTACCTTACTCACAATAAAGCTGTAGACACAACTCTCGAGCCTCTTTATTTCTGACGAGCCTCTTTTAGCAGTGCCTGCATGCCACATGTAGCAGTTTTCTTCGCAAGTATTGCAGTTATAGATACTGAGATTGTAACAGTGAAGTTTCGACTTATAGCAATAAGAAGAAACTTCTCCACGTGCACACTCTAGGACCTTTTGCACGTCAAAGTACGCTATGATAGTCCTTTCATTGTCCATCTTTCCTCTCTCTTGTTCCTCTGCCATAGACTTTCTACTTTTTTCCTTATTTCTGATGTGCTCACTGTGCTGTATAGTCAACTGTTCATTTGAGGGATAGCATTTTCCATCGCCACACACTTGTCACATTGGTCTTTTTTGGGACGGAAAAAGCTGAGATTGAACTCATGCTGAAAAATTTCTCTGTATTTGTCGGATCTTGCACCTTGTCTATTGTTTTCCAGGCTCCAGTCTCGATAGATTCTATAAAGGTGAGCATGACTTTTGATCCCATCTTCCAAATACTGAGATTTAGATCTATCTCTGTAGTAATGGCTTGGGGTTTTTTCAAAAGTTTTACATGCTCCCTGCATGATTTAAGTTCTCTCATATCGGTGAATCTACGGGTTTCCTCTGTTCGACCTCTTTCATCCCTTTTTGCAGCTCCCGTACCATGTACTTTTTTCTTCAACGCAGTTTTCACCATCTGTTCAGAAATTCCTAGCGTGTTTACGAAAAACAGTCGACAGACTTTCTCAGGCTCATCATTAATGCACATGGAATACGCTACTGAAAACACCCTCCTCTCTGCTTTTTCTTTCCCTCTGTTCCTACTTCATGATTATCATTATCACTCTTACGTATCCTAGAACGTTTTTTTTCTTGACTTGACTAACTTGCTAAAGTATGTAGTTCCTTCGTCTATTAATAGCCTCCAATTCCCAGTAAGACCTGTTAATGGTTATTCTAGTTTCTTCCAGAATTCTTTCATAACACATCATCCTGCACTTACAAGGCCCTTTCATTGTCCTTTCTGGCACAGTCTTTCCTTTGCTACTAGTGTTTTTGATGCCAGCATTCAATATCTTCTTTCCTATGTATCTTTTCCAGCTGGAAGGCCTTCTCTTCCTCTTCTTTCCCTGGGCAGTAGGACTTTCTTCTGTTACACTAAGTTAACCAGCAGACTCACTGTCATTTTCCTCTATTCCACTAAGTTTATTAGCAGAAGTGTTTCCCTTCTCTTTTATTCCACTAAGTTTATTAGCAGATATATTCCCATTCTCTTCTATTCCACTACGTTCATTAGCAGAGGCGCTCTCATATGCTGTGCGCCCAGTGGCTTTTTATTGAGCCGCTCCCAAGGACTGAGAAGCTACACGGTGCAAGGGTGCCACGAAAAGATAGCGTACCCTTACTCAAGCGGATACTGCTCCCTTAACTAGACAAAAGACTTGATCGTTCTGCATGGATCGCCGTATGTCTTTAATAGTACTTAAACCATTCAAGCTGTAGTCACTGGCTATTCAGAACTTCCAGTTGCCCATTAGCTAACTTGAGCTCTACTGCTTACGGTTGCTTGAGCTGTGAATGGTTGTCGTTGGTCAAGCGGTCCCGTTAATAAGCCAAAACCAAAAGGATTCTATGTTTACTTGTATCTTCCTAATCTAGGTAAGGTTCCAGGAGCAGTCAAATTTATCTTAAATTATTTGAAGCATGTAAATTCTTAGCTTGGCTGTATGCCTGCTTCTAGGCACGCCAGCAGCATTATCACTTTATCCCTGTGTCCCCAAGATTCACACCCAAATACTTTAAAAGTCCTTTTTTGCGTATTTTCATTGAAATAAAAAAATCGAAGTTACAACAAAATTGCCTGCCCCCTAAATTCTGAAAAATATGTGTTAACCACAACATTTTCGTGAATCGATGCCCCTGCCTGTGCCCCAAAGGTTTAAAATGTGGCCAGAAATCGCAATTGTGCTCCTCCGATGAATCTGAAGTATTAATCAAATCGAAGTTTGATCAAAAGGTCAAGTTTCTGTATTCTACGACTACGTTATGATAACTGCCATCTTCAATTTTGAATTTTAATGTCAGTTTTTCTTGCGCAGGGCTGAAAGAATGTTTTTCGAGTTTTCTATAATAAATAACAATAAATAGAACACAATTTAGTTAAATTTCCGCATTCATCCTATAACATTTTTTAACTCATCATTATCTTTAGAATTTTCCAGAAAAGCTTCAGGGAATGGGTTCCTCACAGTTAAGTCATCATCATCGTCATCTTCTTCAGAGGCGGCCTCTATGATTGCACTTTTCAGCTAAATCCATGGATCGTTTGCCACTTCCTTCAAATTAATCTTCCATGACCATTTCGTCACTGCTTTCTATCGTTGCCTTAGTTTCATCATCTGCTGCTATGTGGAGTTCAAGCTCCTCATCTCCAAACTAAAATAAAGTTGAAACAATTTGTAATTGCAGAATTTTTGAAATTTTACACTAAGCACACTACAGTTCAATTATTGGCGAATAAATTTATAATTATCGTTAAGAAATAAAAATGCTGGAAGAATTTGAGCTATTTTTCAAGCCGAAAGAACAAAAAAAAACAAGACTAGTTTGAGAAAATACTGGAATATACGGTGTTCCGTGCTGCGGTTGAATTCTTTATGCATAAATACTAATTAATAATAAACGAATCATAATTAGTTTATTAATTAAAAGAAAACTTTAGTAGGCAGTAATAGATAATAAGTTGTAATTTATAAACTTAAAAAATTTATAATCATTTAAATCATAGTGTGTATTATATTTTGAATGAGTACACACCTGAAAAATTAAACGTTCATAAGGTTCTTTGAAGGCATAAAATGAGTTAATTCCTTTAGAAGCAAACATTCAGCTACCATACTGGCTAGGGACCAAGCTATGATTGTGTGAATGCGCAATGATGGTTTCAATTCAACTTTTTAGTCCGGTCTTGCGTTCCTAATAACAAAGGTCAGGGTTGGAATGGTACATTTTATTTTTATTTGTTTCAATTCTATTCATGATTGTGTCTGCTAATTATTGATTTGTCATTAGTCCAATCGGGAAATTTGGAAGTCCGTTTTTATTTTTTTATTTCTACATTCTTGAGTCCTGATATGTTTATATGACGTCAAGTGGTGTGGCTTCTACAGCTTTTTAAGCTAGAAGTGTCTTTGAATTTCACTTAATCATTAGAATTTTATAGCCTACTAGCTCACCCGTCGTGCGTTGCTGCAATCTGAAAAGAATATAAGTACAAGGAAAATTACCGTCGGAAAATTCTTCCCCACGGAGCCCCCCCTCACCTGCGTATTAATAACGGTTGTGTTTTTAATTTTAAAAATAAGTGAAAATTCCCTTCCCGCAGAAAACCCCTCTGGAGGAAATTCTTCCTATAAAATCCCCCTAAATATTTATAACGATAGTATTTGGGAATTTAAAAGTATCTGAAAATTAGTTTAGGACTAGTAATTTTTGCTTTACCACCTCAATGTCATCTATTCCATGTGTTCTTGTTCAAGGTCTCTAATCTCAGTCAGTACGAAAAGTATTCGAAAAATTCAGAGGGTCTTGGCGGAAGGCAAAAACCTTTAAGACCTAAAACCTTCCCGAGAGTGTACTCAGCAACTTCTTAAAGTTACTTGGGGATCGTATGAACAGTGTAGTAATATATACAGGACAAACAGGGAGACATACATTTGTTTTTGTTTACACAGATGAAATTGCATAATTTTATTTTATAAGATCATACAATTAATTGAAGATATATAATGAACCTCGCCAAATTTTGTGAAGCTACATTGCAGAAAAGCACACCTGAAAAGAAAATTTTTCCCATTTCCTAACTTGACCCCCCTCTGAAACAATTCATTCAAATACAAATTTTGTAACCTGATTGACTTGTAACCATTCAGCTGCTTGGCATTTCCTACTTCGTTAGATCATAATTGTTAACCAATAAATAGTTACCGTTACACAAGAATATGGTCATTCCACTTTCCAAATTCTTCACAAGCCATAAAACCTCTGAATTTTTCAACATGTAATAAAACTTGATTGAGAAAAATTAAAATAACTATAGTACCAATATAGGTTTAAAAAAATCACTCAAAAATATATAAAGTCAGGGGGTATAAAAAGGAGTGTAGAACCTAGATGATAGTAGGCGGGGGTGGAGGGAGAGCTCTAGGGGTATAAGACCTATTGGAACTTAAGGAATGTCTTTTGCTTTGTTGAATCCATTGAATTCGGATCGATTTTTCCCAAAGTTCGAATTAAGAATTACTCTCCTGACCCAAAGAATTAAGGAGTTGATAATGGGAGTCAAGACAAGCTATAATTATGGTAGAGCAGGCCACTCTGCTAGAAAAGCCAATCTACAGTAGTAGGATCTACAAAGGAAGGTAGAGTTAATTAAGTGAATCTCAATTGATTTTATTGTTGCATGTTCAGAAAATAGGACACACAATCCTATGACTCAGTCTTCTCACATGTTTGATTTTTTGAAGATGCCAGTTCTGTTTTCTTTTGAATGGGGAAGAGACCCCCATATTATTTCTAGGGGATGGAGGGGGAGGCGTAGAGATAATGTAAAAAGTTCATTTCTTAGGATGAATTTCCCCTCCCCCTTTATGCTCAATGTATGGGGCTTAAGATAGGGTGGTGAGGGATCATAGACCGCGATATTTTTTTCAAGTTGGAGTCAAAACCGCAGAGGCGCCATTTGGACCAAATCTTGGGATGGGCATAAACTTCATCTTGCCCCCCCCCGACTCACTTCGTGTCGCGTAATCATCTAGGAAATGGGCATTTGAGAGAACTCGAGAATTGTATTATGTATCTTACCTACTTTCAATGTTTACAATAATTAATAACAAATAGCGTAATTACCCCCAGGGTCGTCAAGTAATAACGCTCTTTGGCTGGAAGATATGGGGTGGGCATTTTCCCACCCCTTACCCCCCCCCCCCAAATGGCGCCTCTTCAAAACAGTCCATAAATTATTATTTACTCCAGCAATGAGCCAGTATGATATTATTAGCAAGAGGGATTAAAATTCCTGAAAAGTTCCTAACTGGTGATATTTTTTTTTCTTTTTTTTTGTTTGTTGAAAGTCACTTCTTAACAAAGTATTTGAACGAAACAATGCAAATAAGGCACATTTCAGGAACACACTTCAGTAATCAATTTTAGCGTTAAACAAGAAGTCATCATCACTATGAATATATATATAAACACACATAGGTTTTAGGGATAGTCCCATCAAGGCCCCCATTAACCTATTGATCACTTCGTGCTGACTGAAATTAGAGACCCCGATCACAAATAATTGACAATTACTTTCGTTCACATTATTTGCATTCTCTGGATATTAATTTTGTTCATGGATGTCTCTATGTATCCAGCAAAACTCGATGGGCAAGTTAATAGTCCTGACCAAAATTTTCAATTATCTTTATATCTACGTTTGCTCCAATTGCCTTTCCTGTGCTCCTTAAGACAAAGTCCATCAAAATGATCCATATAAAGGGGGATAGAATACAACCCTGCTTAACTCCTGATTTAATACAAAACCAGTTGCTAACCTCATTTCCTACCTTAACCGCAGCAGTATTATTCTCGTACATAGCACAAATCACTTTAATGTATTTTTCTGGTATACCCTATAACGATAAGACCTTTGTTAACGCTCTTCTATCAACAGAATCGAAAGCTTGCTCATAATCGATAAAACTGAGGACAAAAGGTGTTTAACAACGAAGGGACTTCTCAATTATTAACTTAAGAGTGAAAACATGGTCGACACATCCTCTACCTTTTCTAAAACCGCATTGTTCTTCCCTTAAAACTTTGTCTACAGAATGTCGACACATCCTCTACCTTTTCTAAAACCGCATTGTTCTTCCCTTAAAACTTTGTCTACAGAATGTCTCAGTCTAAAAAGTATCATATTACTCAGTAATTTGCTACCTACAGAGACCAGACTAATGCCTCGATAATCACGACACTCACTCTTGTCACCTTTCTCATACAGTGGTTCAATTAAGGTTTTCCTAAAATCATTGGATACTTCCCTTTTTCAATAATCATGTTCATAATCTTCAGTAGCTTATTCCTAACCTCAGAGCCACCATAATTAAGAAACTCATTAATCATACTTTCAGCACCTGGGGCCTTCGTATTGAAGGAGTTGTCGCTGATAATTCCCAAATGGCTCATTCAATTAGAAATTGAAGGAGCTAGTGCCCTTTTTAATAGTTGAAAGTGATCAGAGGGCAATTTACCCCCATCCACGCCCACCACTTCCCCAAACACATCCAATAAAAATTCTGAGATATCCAATTCGTTCAACGTAGTTAAAAGGTCCGAAAAATTTTTATTTGAGGATGACAACCCCCCCCCCCCGACAAAGCCCTCAGGGCAAGGGTTGCAAACTATACTCTAGGGGCATTTGAGGTTTATATAGAAAGGGTGATCGTATAAACTTCGGAGGCCAAGGTAGGCCTATATATATACATTTCGGAGGGGGCTCATTGGATTGTTAATCAGGAGTTCTAGTGCCCTTTTTAAGATTCAGAGTGATCGGAGGGTGAATACCCCCCCACCTCGTATTTTCCCGAAATGCATCTGATAGAATTTTGAGATGGCTATTTTTTGCCTTATAAACTTCCAAAAGAGCTCACTCGATTGGAAATTGAAAGGGTTAGTGCCCTTTTAAATAGTCAAAAGTGATTGGGGGGCAACTAACCCTCCTGCAAGGCCCATCATTTCTCTAAACACATCCAACCAAAATTTCGAAATAGATATTTTGTTTAACGTAATTGAAAGGTCTGAAAAATATGTCTTTGAGTATGACCCAACCCCCCAGAGCCCTCCGGGCAATGGTTACAAGTTATGCCCTGGGGGTATATAAGGTTTGTATAGAAAAAGTGGTCGTAAAAACTTCGGAGGTGGCTCATTGGATTGCTAATCAGAAATTTTAGTGCCCTTTTAGAGATTCAGAGTGGTCGGAGGGTGGATAGCCCCCCCCCCCACTCCCAAATACCTCGAATTTTCCCAAAATGCATCTGATAGAAATTTCGAGATGACCATTTGTTGTCTTAGAAACTTCGAAAAGAGCTCATTCGGTTGGATATTGAAAGACTAAAATCCTTTTTAATAGTCAAAACTGATTGGAGGGCAACCAACCCCCCTCCCACGCTCACCATTTCCTCAACCATATTCAATCAAAATTTCAAGATAGGCATTTTGATTAATGTAATTGAAAGATCCGGAAATTATGTGTTGGAGGATAACATCCCCTTCAGCCCTCAGGGCAAGGGTTGTAAGTTATGTCCTGGGGGAATATAGCCCATATATAGAAAGGATGGTGAAAATAAAACAAAAATAGGATAGCTTTACTAACATCGTATGCTCCAAGCGCTAGAGTACCACCGGATTTATCTGCATCGATCAACAAATTGCACAGACATTTTAGAGCATGGAAGCAGCCAAGCTTAGGCTGGAAGCCAAACTGGTGAGGAAGCATGTAACAGATAGAACGTAGGTTATTAATTATAAGTAACAGTCCGGTGGCTCTGAGGTGGAAGCGCTAGCACTGTGTCTATATATAAGAAGTTTGATATTTTGGATGTTGGAAAAATCAGACATCCAGATTGGTATTTTAGTATATCAGTGTCTACATAATTTAGGGCCTGATATTTTGAATGAATTTTAGCTTAGGTTCTTCTTATCATGATTATGACACGCGAAATTCAAATAATCTTGTTCATGAGTTTCGGAATACTTCCCGGTCGGCTCATTTCATCAGATACATGGGACCGTCCGTCTGGAATCCATTCTCACAGCAAGTAAAGGAATCAAAAAGTCTGCCTCAGTTGAAACGTTGCCTCAAGGCCCATCTTCTGAACAGTTAGTAATGTTGAGTATTTTATATTGAGAGAAGGGTATCTCCCCCCATTTTGTTAAATTGACCATTAGTTTTTGTTTTGTCTTCTTTTTTTTGTATTTTTTTTTTTTTGTAGTTTATTTATCTTATTTATTTTTCTTTTTGATGAAATATTTTAAAGAAATGGATCGTATTTTATGTCACTTATGCTTACAGGCCATTGCGGCTTATTTTTGTTAGCTGATGAATGAAAGTTTATTGTATTGTTTTTTAAATTAAATTACCTACCTACCTAAATGGACTGCAATGTGTTCTTGCATGAGAGTCCCATTTAGTTTTAAACTTGTGTTCATGACTGTACTAACATCTCAGAACAAAGATAATATAAATATTTACACTATTTACAGAAAGAGAATATAAAGCTTGAGTATGAGCAATACTGTCGAACGCCTTGGAAATATCGAACGATCAAAAATGAACTTGTTCTTTTCGTTGAGAGGTTTGAAGTAGAACATTTGCGAGCACCCTGTGGGCGTGTGCATACCTGAAGGGGGGGGATCAACCTCAATCTTAAGTGCTTGAAGCAGAGGCAGGCATACGGCTCTTCAACACGGAACCGGAGAAGCTGTTGCCTCTATGCTTTCCACCATAATTTGCACTGTTCACATTGGAGGCTGAACATGTATTATCGCAGCTATTAACATGGGTTCCGGAACATTTACCACATTTAACATCATTCATACATTCACGTACAAAGTGATCAAATCCTTGGCATTTATAGTATTGCTTGGGTCGATTCAGTGGAGTTGACACCAGAAAAGTGAATAATCAATTTTGATGCCATTCTTTCAGGCGATATTGAGATCTAGTCAAGGACAACTACCCGACTGAACTACCTCTAAAGAGCCTTACTTGCACAACAGAGTTCACAAGACCTGTAATATTTGATTCATTTCAGCCCTAGTACTAATGTACTAATACTAATACATACTAATAATGTACATGTGTACTAATACTGTACTAATGTGTACTGTACTAATACTGTACTAATACTGGCAAGAACATGGCATAAGATCAGACACGAGGACAATGCACACAAACTTTAGACTAATTTTAATTAGACTAATTTACAATTTTAGACTAAGTTAGGAATTGAAAAGGAAGTATCATAAAAGGACTAAACATTTAAGACAAATTTGACTCAAGAGGAATGCTTTATTTGAAAATCAATCAAAATGAAACTTTTGCACGTCTGACTTTTGAATTCCAGAAAATAATTTATCTGCTATTGAAGCGGAAAATTTAACGGATAATTTATCCGCTATTGAATATTATAAAGCTATACACATACAGTAAAACCACACACACGCAAACACAGACACCTACAAACACACACAAACAACATACATGATGTGCTCAAAATCGAGCAGCTTGTGAAGCAGCTTTTGGAAAACCTGCCGAGGAGTTGACAGAATAGTTATTGAAGCTCGTTCTTGAAAGAGCAAGACCTTTAAGGGCAAATCACCAAACATAGTTTATAAAGGCTATCTTGAGCAGGGTAAACCGCATGAAGAATACCTGAAAATTAGCTTCACCAGGGTTCCGACACCACCTGGAATAGCCTCCTAGCAGATGTAATCCCCGAACATCCCTTCCTTGAAACATTTAAGTAAAGGTACAATAAATACATGATTCCTTATAAATACACCTTCCTTATAAATATTCAGACACAGGGACAATATCCTGTGTCAAATATCAGACACAAGGACAATGCACACAAACTTTAGACTAATTTTAATTAGACTACTTTACAATTTTAGACTAAGTTAGGAATTGAAAAGGAAGTATCATAAAAGGACTAAACATTGTTTTTATGACCAGTGTTGCCGCACAAATAAAAATATAATCAATCTGATTGGAGCAGTCAAAATCTTAGGTAACACCCAATCAATTTAAGTTTGTTCAGCTTTGAACCTTACTTTATCTGGTCAAATAAGCAAACAAAATGAAGTCACTTCAGGAATGAGAACCTAAAAACTCGTACACAACTTCATTTTGGCGTTCTAAAAGCTGTCTCAAAAGTTTCACGTCTGAGTTGGATATGATTCAATAATACTGGTCTCATAAATTAGTTTTTCATGACTATGAAAAGCGACTAGTTTTTCATCGTTCCAATAATATAAAAATTTATTATAAAAACTATAGAACACAATTTGTGACATATTTTGTTCCAATATTTTTCATGCCGTCAGCGGTTTTTGAGATACAAGGTGGAGTGTGGGCAGGCTTAGGATGCTGTGATCCAACACCAACTGTTAAAATTGGGGAGTCATGCTTTGTATAAAGTTAGCAAATGTCGTTAATAACGAATAATTTGTAGGATATTAGGATATATTAGCTAATAAATTATATCCAATATCATTAACACAAAAATTTATCACTTTCATTTAATACTATCAAACCTGCTTTGTGCATTTAAACTCAATAAATGAAGTACTCATTCAATATATTGACGTCAAATTAATTTATTGAAAAACTAAAAAAAATCGTCATATTAAAAAAATTTAATAGAAAAGAAATCAACTATTTTTTTTTCAAAATATGTAAACTCTTCAATATTATTTTTGTATTAAGATTAGGACATGGGATGGGAACTCGTGTAATACGACGTTTTTCTAAGAAGTCTATACCTGACGGATCCCTATATAACAAGACCTTCTTCCTACGCATGAAGATATATGACTGACGTGTCATAAAACTATCCAGCTATCTTATCCTCGACTGACAAGTGCTGCAGCTCATCAGCATGCAAATCGTGCATAAGCTCAAAAATAGTAGGGCAGTCAGGGCATGATTTACAACCTCAGGAATGAGGTTAGTAGAATGAATTCCTTGAGCCAAGGACAACAATATTACTGCCAGCTCTAGATGAATTACTTCATACTATATTTTGCAATTTGTAGCTTGCCATGATATGGTTTGCTTGAGACGACTCTCACTAGTAAGCTCTTGGGCACATTACATATGAGGGCAGAAGAGGTGAGTTTGGTATACCCGTTATCGGTGTAGAGGAGGCTACTCCTGGAACCTTACCTAGATTAGGAAGATACAAGTAAACATAGAATCCTTTTGGTTTTGGCTTATTAACGGGACCGCTCGACCAACGACAACCATTCACAGCTCAAGCAACCGTAAGCAGTAGAGCTCAAGTTAGCTAATGGGCAACTGGAAGTTCTGAATAGCCAGTGACCACAGCTTGAATGGTTTAAGTGCTATTAAAGACATAGGGCGATCCATGCAGAACGATCAAGTCTTTTGTCTAGTTAAGGGAGCAGTATCCACTTGAGTAAGGGTACGCTATCTTTTCGCGGCACCCTTGCACCGTGTAGCTTCTCAGTCCTTGGGAGCGGTCTCAATAAAAAGTCACTGGGCGCACAGCATATGAGAGCCGCAGAGACAAATTTAGCATGGAAATTGTCTGCGATGCCTGCCTTATGAGAGAATAAGTGCATTTAAAATATTATCTTTATTCAATGGTTGTTTTAATTCTTTAAACTTAAACTAACTGAGGTAAAAATGTACAAATTTTTAATAATTCGAAAAACGAAATTATGAACTTTCCTCTTCTTCGCCATCATATCCTTCGGGGTGCTTGAAATTTCGGTTTCATTGTCATCACCTGAGTTATTGTCAAGCCTTATAGATTTACCAGTTAAATGCACTATTTCTCATGTACAGACTTAATAGAAAAGAGCCATATTTTAAACACATTTTGTCAGTTGCAACGTTAACAGCTTACAAAATACTAATTAATTTCCAGCTTAAAATCTAATTTCACTAAATTAATATGAACCAAAAAATGCAATAAGTATTTCATTCAATGGGTTCTTAATTCCACAGCCAAGTAAGAGTTATTTAAAAATATTAGATACATTTAAGATGTTATCAAATATAACATGTTAATTAGTGAATAATAAATTGTTCAATTATATAAGAGCGATTTAATAATGCTATTCATTGATATATGACATATTAGCCAATGCAATATTGACCTAGATGCCCATGTCCTACCTTGTAGTTTTACAGTTGGCCTTGCCTTATAGTATGTATGGCAAGTGCTCTTTGCCCTTTATCTCAAAATTGGTTGAGTGCTCGTAAAAACCCTTGGGACAAAACTTGTCACACATTTTATGCTCTATAATTTTTAGAATAGGTACTAACATCATTGGAACAATAGAAACCTAGATAATTGAAAAAAAGATGATTTTTGGGACCTTTGACCTTGTATGACTTATGACGCGTGACCCAGATTTTATGAAGCAGCATCTAGAACGCCAAAATTTAAAATGTACATGAATTTCCAGCTCGCCTGTCATTCCGAGGCAAAGCCCTAGTTTGACTTGACAATATACGTGGAGTAACTAATACAGGGCTACTTCGTGGTCACTATTTCAACTAAAAGTTACTATTTTTAGAGCTGGTCTCTATTTTCGAGAATGTATGAATTTAATTGAATTTAGTCTTATCCGTCAAAGATTACGAGTCTGAGAAAATGTTCCTGATTGTCGTAAAAAAGGGGGAAAAGACCCCCTAAAAGTCAAATGATCACATCATCATATTCAGCGTATCAAAGAACCCCACTGTTAAGGTTTCAAGCTCCTATCTGCAAAAATGTGGAATTTTATATTTTTTGCCAGAAGAAAGATTACGGTGAAAAATGTTTATTTATAATTTATTTTTTCAGGGGTGATCGTATCGACCGAATGGTCCTAGGATATCGGGAGAGGGCTCATTCAAACAGAAATTAAAAGTTCTGATGCGCATTTTAAGTAATCGAAAATGGGAGGGCAACTAGGCCCCTCCCCCGCCTCTTTTTTCTCAAAATCACCCGACCAAAATTTTGAGATAGCCATTTTGTTCAGCAAAGTTAAAAGGCCCAAAACTATCCCTTTGGGTATAACTAGACCCCCCCCCCCCGCAGCGCCAGGGGAAACATCTTTAAGTTATAAATTTTGCCCATGTTTGTACATGCTATTTGTTATTGGGATGTATATGCATACGTTTTTGAGTGGGGGGGGGGTACACATTTTTCGCTGGGGGCGTTTTCCAAGTTGGAGTTTTCCATAGGGAGGGAAATTTCTAGGGAGTGAACTTTTCAGAGAAAATTGTACACTGGGCGAATTTGCCAGAATTCTCATACAAAATTCTTTTTATATATCTTGCTTTCTCTTTTCTGTCTCAGTTTTACACACGGAGTAGTCAAGAGTAGCTGTCCGGGGTAAATTTTCACTGGGATTGAATTGTCTAGAATATATTTCCATGGGGAAGGGGTTTCTCCGCGGAAGGGGGGGGGACCAGATTTCCTGGCATTATTTAAAAAACTATCAGAAACTAAATGAAGAAAACAAGTTTTTTCAACTAAAAGTAAGGAGCAACATTAAAACATAAAACGAACAGAAATTATGACTTATATAAAGGGGGTTGCCCCCTCTTCAACGCCTCATTCTTTGCCCTAAGTTTGAACTTTGTCCCAATTCTTTAAGAATGACTCCTGAAACACAATGGCCGTTTAATTAGAACAATAAGACGCTTTTTTAAAAGTACTAAAAAACTTAAACGTAAAGAGCGAGATATTGAGGAGGGGGCAACCCCGTTTATATACGTAATAATTCTGTTCGTTTTAAGTTTTGATGTTGCTCCTTACTTTCAGTTGAAAAACTTGTTTTTTATTTTACTTAATCATTTTAGAGGCTGTCTCCAAGTTTATAGCCTATCTCGAGTTGGGTGCCTTTTTGTTAGCAGACATAACATTGGTAGCTAACAATGTAAGTTCCAATGTGTAATTTTCAACCAAAATGGTAAGGCTACAGCGCTGCTCATTGTCTCTACTTGGTACAAATTCAACAACAGAAGTCTTTGTTGTCACCACAGCATAAATGGCTAAGGATTGTCTTCTTGGATCCCTAAGAAGTGCTATTCTGGTTTTAATTTTATGTAAAGCTGCTGTATGTAAGTGAAAGCAGTGAAAGGGATTGACGACTCTTGCTGCTGGAATCCGAGATTAGGCTATTAATTGCAGATGAAGGGTCGGTGCGGTTTAAGAATTATTTAGTCATTATGCAGTGGTTATTTATTTCCGTGGAAATCAACTTTTAACTGACAACAAATTAGTTATTTGAGGTTTATGGTTGAAGAATCAGTGAAAAATTAATTTCGAAAATTTTCACTTCATTAAGTGCCGTCATCAACGATTGATGTTGAATTAAAACAAATACCACTAGAGAAATGACAAATAATATTGCTGATGGCCAGTTTTTAAATAATCTACTATGCCATCTGTACTTAAAATGAAATAAGTCAATAAATTTACAGCTAAAATACCTTAATTTTTTTTTCGCCATTCTAATTTTAACTATCACTTTTGAGAAGAAAGCAAACAACTTTTGAATTAACTGTTTTGATCCTGAATTGCAAAATCAACGAGCTTATTTTTCTTCACAACATGAGCCTATCTTCGTGATTTTCCTTGGTAACTTAGATAGCATTAATTGTTTTTTTTTTCTCAGGGAAAAACACGCGTTTCCAACAACTATGCAAAGAGTTACAACCAAGGAAATTATCCATTTAAACTGATTTATAATTTGGAGGGGGTTTCCTACTGATCCATCATCGTGTCAAAGGTCATTAGAAGGAATAAAAGCTAGCGTTAAATTTACGGCTAAAAAGAAGAACAGGCTATCTGCAACAGCAAGCTCATTTGCCTTTTTACAACAAAATTGACCTACACTTGAAAAAGACAATGAAATCTCAGTTCTTGCACTTTGGGATAGAAAAGCTTCATTCGAGAATTTCAAAATCCTTTTCCTAATTATATACATGCTCACCTTATTACTCAAATTTTCCTATGCAACCATGGAATACGAAACTTTAATTGACTGAGCCTTAACATATCAAACAGTTCGTGGTAACGGACTATAGCAAGGAGCAACCCGGCTCAATAGTAACCGAAACTCTAAAAAATTAAATTTTGATACCAATAGTTACATCAAACTAATTTCATTTGAATGCTGATTTTAAATATATGTTTTATCAAGATAAGTTATACCCATCAAAAGTTAAGAGCCTGAGAAAATTGGTCTCATTTTAGAAAATAGGGGGAAACACCCATTAAAAGTCATACAATCTTAACGAAAATCACAACATCAGATTCAGCGTATCAGAGAACCTTATTGTAGAAGTTTTAAGCGCATATCTACAAAAATGTAGAATTTCGCATTTTTTGCCAGAAGACAGATCAAGGATGCGTGTTTATTTGTTTTTTTTCCCAGGGGTGACCGTATCGACTGAGTGGTCCTAGAATGTCGCGAGAGGGCTCATTCAAACGAAAATAAAAGTTCTAGTGCCCTTTTTAAGTGACCGAAAAAATTGGAGGGCACCTAGGCCACTTCCCACGCTCATTTTTTCCCAAAGTCACCGGATCAAAATTCTGAGATAGCCATTTTATTCACCATAGTCGAAAAACCTAATAATTATTTCTTTAGGGACGACTTACTCCCCCGCAGTCCCCGTGGGAAGGGCTGCAAGTTACAAACTTTGACCTGTGTTTACATATAGTAATGGTAACTGGGAAGTGTACAGACATTTTCAGGGGGACTTTTTTGGTTTAGGGGGGAGGGGAGTTGAGGGGGGGGGGGGTTACGTTGGAAGATATTTCCATTGAGGAACTTCTTATGGGGGAAGAGAATTTCAATGAAGGGGGCGCAGGACTTTCTAGCATTATTTGACAAAACAATGAAAAAATAAATATGAAAAGTTTTTTCCACTGAAAAGGAGCTGCATTAAAACTTAAAATGAACCAAAATTATTACGCATATGAGGGGTTTACCTCCTCGTTATACCTCACTATTTACGCTAAGGTATTTTTAGTAATTTCAACTATTTATTCTACGGCCTTTGTGATTCAGAGGTCATTCTTAAGGAATTGGGACATTTAAGCTTTAGTGTAAAGAGCGAGGTATCGACGAGGGTTGAACCCCCTCATGTACGCAATAAAAACATACGAATATAGAAGTTCGTTACGTAAGTTAATTCGTAAGTTACGTATAATTTTTACCAATGAAAACGTTTGTAAAAAAATTAAAAGCTCTAGTTGCCTTTTTAAGTAATCAAAGAATTGGAGGGGAACTAGGCCTCCTCTCTCACTCCTTTATTCTCAAAATCTTCCGATTAATTGCAATTAATTAATATGCACATTTTGTTTTAATTATTTATGTGCGGAGAGCCAAGATCAAAACATGCATTAATTCAAAAACGTCCAGAGATTAAATAAAAAAAAACAAACAAGTTTTTTTAAATGAAAGTAAAGAGCAACATTAAAACTTAAAACGAATAGAAATTACTCCGTATATGAAAGGGGCTTTTCCTCCTCAACCCCCCGCTCATAACGCTAAAGTTTCCTACTGTTTGAAAAAGTAGAGTTAAGAGTAAGTCAAACTTTAGCGTAAAGAACGGGGCGTTGAGGAGGAAAAGTCCCTTTTATATACGGAGTAATTTCTGTTCGTTTTAAGTTTTAATGTTGCTCCTTACTTTCATTTAAAAAAACTTGTTTTTTTATTTAATTGCAAATAAGTCGAACTGAGTATTAGCCAAGTAATCATTATAAATGGGTCTAAAGATTCCGAGAATAGTAATTAGAAGAGAAAAATAGACAACATGGACCAATTTTATAACCAAGACATGAATAGCTCCTTACAATCAGGCCCAATACATTCCCTTCTTTCATTTCGACAAGCTCTTGCACAACAAAAGCTTGTCAAGTACTGGAAGGATTGAATTGGACTCGGCATCTGGAGAGGATGAGATAGGTTACTCTATGCTGATTAATTCAGAACCTTAATTAATATACATATATATATATATATATATATATATATATATATATATATATATATATATATATATATATATATATATATATATATATATATATATAATAAAGCCTAAAAACTAAATACATTTCCTAAGATTTTGAAAAGTCAAAAATTACTCTCATGAAAAAACCGAGTAAGCCACCAGAAGGGTGGCTGTTTAATCTCACATACCTAAATCCTTTCTGTCAGTCCTTGGTAAAATGGTGGAAAAGATGATAAAGAAGACTTGAGTGGTTTTCTGAATACAATGACCTTTTATCCGAAACAACAGTGCAGTTTTAGGAAAGGCTTCAACACAATTGTCTGTTTTCTTATGCCTGAGGAAACTATAAATAATACTAAAGCAAAAAACAGTCCTCGTAGCAGCATTTGTTCACTTTAAATCACTTTTGGCAAAATACTAGAAAAAAAGCTATGTCAGATTTTAAAGACAATGGACTTGACATACAAGCTTCCATTTCCCATCTGACTTATCGAATGATAGAACTTTCAAAGATACGATGAATGAAGCTACCTCCCCTACTTGAAGGCTTCGCCATGAGTCACCCCAAGGATCACTACTCAACCAATTGTTTTTCCTTCTCTCTGAGCTCAAATTTCAAAGAAAGAACACAAGACTATCAACATTTGTAAGCAGTAGGAATCAAAAGTAAGTTCAACTCAGCTTAAAAACAATACTGTTCAATAACAAAAAGAAATCCCTCCAATATCTCAGTTAATTATGAGAGACTTGAAATAGTTAAAGAATCAAAAATGCTAGGCTTGACAATCAACCATCAGTGGACTCCCTGACAATTCACAAGCGTCTTCCATTGGACTACTCAGTTTTGACAGCTGAACTGGCAGTAATAGTTGAATCGCTGTCAACAATATACCTTCCCACTTACTTCTCGGATTCCCATACTGCTCTGATACAGATGAAAACTTTTGACTTAGAATTTTAAAAAGATTTTCAGGAAATAAAGAAGCTACTCGATTCATTATCTTAGAAAAATATAATCGGTTTTCCATCATATTCCTTACCACATACACGTCCGTTATATTGAAAAGTCTGCAGTGATAGCAAAGTCTATCAACGCACAACTTGTTCTAAAAGTAATTAATCACGCTTCAAAATATGATTAGAAACCGCGATCCTTGTAAAAAGCCACCAACTCTGGTGTCAGTGTAAGATCAAGCTCATTTCAGAACAAAATCTTTGCAATAATATTGAGACGAATAGAATACACACGGAAGTAACGTAGCAATCCGAATTGTAGACCGTAAATTGACTAATAGAAACATGACAACACATTCTCTTCGAATGCGAAGTAAGTAAACCTGAAATTTACAAACAGAATGCCCACGCTCGAATCATTAACTTCCACCAAATATTATCCTGATTGTAGATGCACCTTTACCAACCTCAGATGAGCAAGTACTTCATAGACAATTTGTAAAAAAAAAAAAAAAAAAAATTAAAGGCATCCTGAGGTTCACGGCCTGTTTCATGCATTGATTATGTAATTATCTAATTTTCATCTAAGTGCCATATACAAACCGCCACCGTGCTGCCTGTTCACAGAGGTGATTTTAGAGCAACAAAACGTGGTCACTTATAAACTGTCGGGTGTTTCAAAAGAATTGCAGCTGACACCTCTCTCATTACTTTCGGCTCATTTGCGTTCTGTTCATAGCTTCTACTATCCCCAAATTTCCAGGAATAGCCCCAAAAATCTCGCAAAGCGGAGCGGCAAAAACACTTGGGCCTATAAGCGTCAGTGCTTTAGATCCGGTCCTGGGTATGCTAATTCTCTGCATCTTGAATGGTTCAACGTAGGACAATAATCGTGATATCATTCGATAGGTTGAGAACCCTGGTTTTTAAATTTGCCTTGCATTATATTTTAGATAGAAAAATATGCTCAGAACCGTTGGATAAAAATGTTGCCACAACTCTAGCGCGGTGGATAGATATAAAATTATTAAATCCAAGTGTAAATGTATCATGTCCTCTTGGTGCAAGTTATAGCTGCAGACCTCTTGCGGAATCACATAAATTACAGGGAGGATTAACCTTGAGTAATAAAATTAAGATTTCAATTTGGAGATGAGAAAACAGTAGTCAAAATTATCACAACTACTAGCAGTTCGCTGCAGCACCGAACTGCTTGAGGCCAACACATTTACGCACACTCCTCATCCATCCCGGGTAGTCTAAGCTGATAACACAAAATTTGCAACGAGGAATCCTAGGTACCAGAGATAGCATCTTGAATTTTCTGACCCCATCTCCCTACTTTATAGTAAGGCTAAAAAAAAAACAATAATAATAATATTAAAAAAAATAAAAAAATCCGTATATGACGATGCAAAGGATGTAATGCAGGAGTATCCTTCCCAAAACCCGTTGAGAGTATTTCCAGAACATCTTTTATTACAAAAATCCATTTTTTTTTATCAAGAAAAACCGAATCCTAAACAAATCCGTTCGGCGACAAATTTTACAATCTGAGCTTCACTTTCTTCTATAAAAGATCTTGATCCTCTGCCGCGGCCCCGTTCTTGGCGGGGGCAGCTAGTTCCTTTTTATAGGCGGCCATTTCCTGCAAGAACAAAAATTAAAATGTAACCAAATAAACTCAGTTAAATGAAAAAAGCAGTTGTAACGCCAAAACAGCATAGTTTTTCAAACCGAACATACAGAATTAGTAACAAGCTTTAAATATCAACAGCAATGAAAACTGATTTTGTCAAATGGTTAAATAGAAACTTAAGAAGAATATATACATCTTAGAAAAAAAAAGGAACAACAGGAATCAATGAAGAAGAGCTCCAGATGCAGTTGTGAAGTTTTTAGTTACAGAGGGTGTCAAATTTTAAGAGATGAACATATGCAGCAAGAAATAGGCTAATAATACATGGCACGAAAAAGCTTAAGATATAGCTTTCATTTGAAGGTGTAGTTATCTTCGACATTAAAAAATTGTTAATTTGAGTTATGGGTATTTTGAGTTATGGGGACAAAAAATATTGTAAAATTTAACTAATAAGTTTCGCTCAAACACTATCACGGTAGACATGGCAACAGTGGTACTGCCATAAGAATCTCATAATTATGAAACAATCAGTCAAAAAGAAAAAAAAATATATAAGAACATTAGTTTTCGAGTGTGAAGAGACCTTAGATGGGTCCAGAAGGCAAAGAGTGATGGTGTTGATGTCCTCGACACTTCAAAGTTAAAAAGAAGTTTCAAACGGGCTTAATTGACGAGAGAAAACTTCGGAGAGATTGAGCCATCTACAGTTATCACGTAAAGATAGCGACTTGTTGCAGCTAAAATCCAAGAAAAGTTGACAGTATCAATAATGTACTAATCAAGTCCTATTTTGTCTTTTGCGTGGAAATCACCATTTCCCCTCCTAAACTGTTTTAATATATATATTACAGATTTATACAGCATAAAGGTCCGAGTTCTTAAATGACTTACGAACTAGAAAAATACAAAAAACAATCCACATTTCTTTGCAGTGACTTGACAAACTTTTACAAGCTCAAATTAATATAGAGAGGTAATAATGGCACTTCTCGATAAAGAGTTAAACTGTCCTGAGGAGGCCAGTCAACCATTCTCCAGTTCGAATCACTAGCTCTTCTAATGAAACAAACAAAGTAAGCAAGGATATTCTAAGTCTCTATTCTAACCCCCACAATACGGCTAGTGTTTTGAAACACCCTCACCTCCATTGATGTTTTTAATATTTGAATTTCTTAATCATTGTAGATTAATTTATGTGTCAACTAGTATCCGATGGGAAAAGATTCAAATTTACTTCCATTATGCAACAAGACAGCTTTTAAGCCATCTTACGCGAATCAGCAAATCTGCAACATCCTGTTAAAAGAAATTCTATGGCAAAGCACTTCAGGAGTGACAATCATTACAATAAACCTGATCGTCCTAATACCCAATTAGTAGCAGGTTACGCACTCAGACTTCTGCTGTCTTTTGAAAGCATCTCACCAGGTCATTGAGCTCACTGTAAAAGAATGAAAGAGGATTTCGGAACCATGGGGCAGTAGACAAATGGTGGACAAGTTTCAAAGAGAAGTAACAGTCGGTTGTGCGATATTTCTTTTCACGCGATATCATAGGAACTCCAAAATGTTACAAGTTCTTCTTACACTTAAACCAAAGGTGAAGATCTTGTCTACCTGTCCTCTCCTTTTTTTTTACAGCAATAAATTATTTCATCAACAGAAAAATATGGGCTTGATTCATCTATGAGAGGTAATGCACTTCCATCTTCCAAACCTCAACTAACTACATAAACTGGGAGGTTGAAGTGGAATTGCTACTTCTGAAAACCAAGGTTGAACAATTCTACTTGAAATAAAATTCTTAGCCAGATATCTTTTGCCATTAAACCCTGCACATTGAAGAAAAATACCAATCATCTCCTTGTTCTCTTCACGTAGCTGAAGACATGATTTTAATACAACTAGACTCAAATAACCTCCTGTATCCCTCCTAATTGCCATTTGTATTATATTAGTGATTAACTAGACAACATTTTAAAGTATGAAATAATTATTGGATATAATTTTTGAAACAGTATGTCCAAAGGGTCTCGAGATCCCATATCCCTTGGCCCCAATTTCACAGAAGACTGATAGATCAAACAGAAACTTACTTTTTATTTTATTTTTGCCAAATTTAGCTGCTAGCCATCAACACGACAACTTTTTATATAATCAGTTAAATATCTGTCAAACTGTCAAACATATTTGGTATATGTACATATTTTTTTCATTTATCTGGTTTTCTCATTTTCGCCTTCCTTTTTTTTTGTTTTGTGGTAGTTGCAGTAAAAGTTCTTATTTTATATAAGCTTCCCGCTGTTTCCAATAATAAATATGAAAGTACCATAGTCCATAGTGACCAAATTAAAAAAAAACAATAGTCCATGGTCTCATTAAAAAACAGAACTGCATTTTTGATTTCATTCTTCTGTCATTAGGGAAGTTTTCGGGTAACTAATCTATGATAATTGCAATACAAAACTAATATAGGCAAAAAAAAAGGATAAACAAAACAAATAAATACAACAAGAAACAAGCCGTTTTAAAACATTAAATAACAACATACCACTTCGTATCTTCTTCTGTCTTCGCTGGCCTCATCTTCATATACCTTCCTTAGCTTTTCATCAATATCGGCCCACCTCCATCCAAGTTCCTCTGCATCCCCCACATTAAGACCAGTTTCAGCCTTCACTATTTCATCAATCATTCTTTGATCCTTACAAAACCAGAAGAAAGCATTTCTAAAAATAATAATAATGAAAGTAAGGGGATAATGCTTTAGCGAAGGTACAGCTCGGCAGCATATCGCAATCCAAGAGCAAAATTCTCATACTTCCCCAACTCATTAAAAGAAAAACGCGAATGAACATTTTGACCCTTTCTTTTTCAACGTTACGAAAGAATTTAACATAGAGCTGTACCGAGAAACCATACACCATTAAGAAGGGCAAAAAATGTTAGACGGCAATATCATCTCAAGAATTGTTTTCTTGCCCTAGGAATCTAGGGTTGAAGGTGGTGTCGGATAATAGATAGACAACTCTGCTCAGAAATGAACATAATTTTAATGCATCCTAAGGGGGTTAATGCCAGATTTGCCTTCCACTCAATCGGACTATCTGTCTTGGCTCTTTCTACAATTAGCCATCACTTGATGCCCAAAACTATTCGATTTTAGTCCATTTGATCTATATGAGTTAAAAAATTAATAACAGAAAGCTTAATATGTATATCCAGCAATAAAAACAAAATTGCTTATAAAACTGCACAATTTTCTGCTGGTATCTAAAGGCCCCCGCCCCATCCCAAAAAACCCGACCAGAGGTCAATTAGAGTAACTTCTAGAATTAATCATGACAAGTTACTTAATAAACCCACTTTAGCCAGACACCAATGTAAACTCTGACCTATAATTGACAGCATAGATCCAGTCCCTGGAGAACTAAAACCTTCTCCCTTGACAAACAGATGATTTACAAGATAGCATTAAGGAAAGGACAATAGAAAATCCATAGTATTTCATTATGCTAAATCAACGACAACTGGAAGTGTTTTCAAACCACCCTCTCCTTTTACCAAATTCCGTTGCTCTAAACAATCTTTAATTAACCTTTAAACCAAAGAAAAAGAGACAACAAAGAGAAACAGAGGCAAGTATGCAAATCATGGCTACTGGTCATGATACTTTTTTTACTCATTTCTCATCACTAAAAAACAATGCAACACATAATAAAGATAAAAATTCACAATAAATAGAACAAACCACCAACTGAAATTCTCAACTGGCAAAAAGGGCCAACACTTACAGTGGACGTTTGGGAGCATTTGGATCTTTCTTGGCCTTTCGTTTGCTTCCTTTCCCACCTCTGCCTTTGGCACCCTCTGCAGGCATGTAATCTTTCATTTCTGTCTCAGATCTTCCCTTGTCTTCTTCTGTCATCTTGTGAAAGCGATCTCGCTCTTTTTCGTTCATTGTCTGAAAAAACAAAACACCATGAATTTGGTCTATTAATGTTACAGAACATGATGGGAATGTTTGTAAGGTACTTCAAGGGAAGACATTAATGTTACTCCTAGAACTTTAATATTTGAATGAAACATAAAGAACACTTTCCGTCACACAATAAAAATATGCTAGTAGAGGCTTGGGTACACCTACACCATCTTCAAGCATGGACTTGCCATTATCTTTGAACGATGGTTTGGCCAGAAAACAATCACCTTTGGGAATCGATCATCCCTCTTATGTAAAACATGTCCTAGCATGCTAAAATACAATTTTCATTATATTTAAGCAAAATACAACACAAGGGGGCTTATTAATAATTTTCCATCCACACCAACTTCGTTGGTAAATATGTTGAATCTAATCCATACACTCAATTTGTAACCTATTTCTTGTTGTTTGACTGATTCCAAACTTAGTGAGCAAAATGTAAAAATAAACATATAATTGAATTAAAATCAAGTTGCTATCAATTCATGGCTAATTGGAGAAAAAGTCAAGACGGTTAGTTGATAGTCTGAGTGAGAGGCACAGCTGGCATAAGTCTTTTTCAGCAATGAATAAAAATGATGTCATTTTCTCTGTTCATAGACTAGTCTATCATCCATCCCTCCATCTTTGGACAGAACTAAGTTGTAAAACTTCAGGTATGATCGAGATTTCTGGGTTGACTGGACTTAGGTGATTTGTACCAGAATATAATCAAAAAGAAAACCAATTTGTCCCAAACAAGCTAGAATCTGGTTACAGCATATTCTTTATGAAGAATACTTGCATAGCAGCAAAATTCATAGAAAATGATGTTATAAACGCGTTTCCAATCAAAATCTGCCTCCTCTTATTACATTTATTCCCTGATTGGCATTCATCAATAAATTATTTGAGTTGAATGGACGCAAAAGATTTACAAATATTTAATCAAAGAAGAAGCATTTAAAAAGATACGAACACTGATAAAGGGCCAGTGATAAATACTGGGAAAAACACATAAAACAAATTTCAACCGCGAGTACAAGACGATTGAGCTTGAAATTAGCTTTGGTCGAGATTGAGGGTCGATTGAAGGACACGTCAATCGACTGACGGAAGCTTTCGATCAAAATGATAGACTGTCTTGGGCCTCCTTTATCCCGAAAAGTGTATTTTTCACCATGTTCACTTTTTCAATACAGATTTCAGAAAAGTAAATGATTTTAAAAAGAAAAAAAGGAACATTTTACTATATCACAAAGAGGCAAACTTCCCAAGCTTATCATTAAGGGTTGTCATTCTCTTCTTTTTATCCTCTTTTGAGATGGTCCAGACTCACAGATTTCTTTCCAAGTTTTACCATAAACTCTCATTAACTTGACTTGGCGACACTTGTTACATCGATTTCAGTTCACTGGATATATTAAATCAAATGGAGGAAAAACAAGTAGGACTTATGCTTTTGCAGTGGGGATATTTCAACAACAAAAAAACGATAGTGCGTGACTGAGAATCTAGAAGTTGAGACTTTACCTATAAGTTACTTTGGAATTTCAAAGTATATTCCCCCCCCCCATACTCTTGTACCATATTACCATTCCTAACTTCCAAGAGTCAACAGCCTGTTGTCCAAGAAATTTCTACATTACCTTTCTAGCTAACCGAAATAAGAACTAAGTAAGTTAAATTTTGAAACAACAAAAAAGTGACTTTAGTGACTGCAATCATCCCCTTCATTACCATCTTCTTTGCTCAATAATGATTTTTTTTGGGTCCAGCACCAAATCTCCATAATCCTTTTGATGATAGAGCCTTCTTGGAACCTGAAGTGCACAATGTTAAGGCAGGACGGACTCGCAAAGAATCTTCCTATACCTCCCATGTTAAGCATTTGGAGTTTGCCTGACGTTCCTGAATTAGTGATTTTGGCGGTTTTTATGTCAATAGAAGTAAAAAAATCTGGTGAATATTTTGGCATAATCAAATCTTACAGCCGACAATTATTTTTTTTTATAATTCCAAAATAATTATTAAACCTGTTTCGGGTTTGCATTCTAGATTGCTATGCTTGACATTGTTGTTGTGGGATATCAAAAAATAGAGCAAAAAATTTTCTATTCATCAATAAGAAACTTTTTTCTATAATATATAACTCCTGGCTACAGTCCCTTCAAATACTTTACATATTTGTGTTCCGAAATCAAAATTTCCCCTCAAAAGGTTAGATTGAGCTGTAATCGGAGCATCTAAGAATGCAAAAATTACACCAAGGGGCTAACCACTCGGATTGTTCAGGAGCGATTCAGTCAAGCATTATTTAGTTCTAACCTGTTTAAACAGAGTCTAGAGAAGAAGTAAGGTGCAGACACCAAACTGCCGGTTAATGAATATATAAGAAAATTGTATTGTATAAATAATTAAGGATAAGCTGCATCTAATCCTAGAGATAAATTGAACACAGCACAAGGGCCGAATAAGAAGCAATGGTTTTATTTTAAAAAGATTGATCTATCGTTTTGGTTTAATTAAAATAAATTCAGGACAAATTTATGTATTGTAGTATAAGTACAATTTTGCATAATCTTCGTACTGAAATAAGAATTAGAAATATATAAAACAAGCTAATTAATAACTAATGAATGAAACAAAATAACTAATGAACGAAACAAAATGTCCCCAGAATATTTAAATTTTTGTTATAGCAAGACCCGAGTCTTGCTGTAGAACTACCAAAGCAAACTACGAAAGCAGTCATTGACCAGTCTCAAGTCCAAGGCCTTTCCAAGAAACAACCCAACCCCAATAAAAATTACCCATACTAAAGCAGTCAAATGACCAGTCTCAAGTCCAAGGCCTTTCCAAGAAACAATTCAACCCCTTAGTAAGTGAACCCCGATAAAAATGGTCAAAACCCTAATAAAGTTCTTATATAGTTCTTGTTATTGACCACAGTAACATGAAAAAAAAAAAGAAATATGCGAGGGCTCCATTTGCCGAATGTGCAGGCCCATCGTGAAAAGTTGAAATTAAATTATCGGGCTAGAGGCAGACCGCGTTTATCAAAATATATGTTAGAAGACTTAACGGATGCTTCGGTTCACGGCAAATCAAGTTCCGAAGGAATTGGAACAAATTCCCCTTTTGTGTTAAAGTTATCACTTCTGGAAGAAATTGGGGTCAGAAAAGGAAGAAAAGCTCGTGATTCGCCACATGTAAGTTTTTTCTTTGTCTTTCATTTTACGTCATTGATTTACTGCTATCAAAATTATTAGGATGGGGAATTATTCTGGGTTGCAATTAATACAACTTGTACCTTATTAATTCTTGATAATTGTCTTTTCTGCTATAGAGAAAGAATGTTCGATAACTTTTAAAGATATTTTCATCCCAAAACAACAGAACGCTCCGACGGTATCTACTTACGCTGGTTTAATTTCACTATTGTTGGTTTTACCAACAAATTAAAGCTTATATAGAATAATCGGCAGTTGTTTCGCTATTTCTTTAGCAATCTCATCTTCGTAGTCAAGTTCTGGCTCTTCTCTTGTCGTATTTCACGGGTTATCTATCACATTATTTTCAAATTACGGTTTAGACAAGACAAAATTTATTTCTACAAAACGGCTATCACAAGCCCAAAAGGGCCAAATTCACATTTTAGTGTCAATAAAAAAATTTAAAAAAATGGTGATTGCCAATCAGTAATAAATATCAAACCAGTTTAAACTCATAAAATTGCAATCAGTAAAAAAGTCAAACCATAAAAAGTCGTAAATTAAAACCGGGAAAACAAATTTAAACAAAATGACAATTTAGTTTACCTTGCAAGAATTGTAAAGTTTGCAGTTGCAAAATAAGCATTAAAACTACAAGTTAAAAGTGGAGCGATAAGAGCGAAGGGTTAGTGATTTAAAATTTCAAATATGTGAAGGATGAACGTTCTTCTATATCTTTCAGTGGAAACTCTTATTTGGGCAAGAAGGGGGATTTTTGTTGAATTAGAACGTGGGGCAGTGGCGAATGCAGGGGGCACCCTCCCCCTGACATAGTAGTAGATTTGTGGTTGGGACCGCTTGCTCTGGTTCTTTTAGGGACGAATTTTTTTTTTATTTGGTTTTTAATGGTCGAGTTTTTAGTAAGTTTTTAGTTATTAAGGCTGTTTCTTTTTGCAAACAAGTTTGAAACAAGGTTTCAGTTACTTTTTGCAGTCTCTATTAGATTTTTATTAATGACACATGTCCCCAAAAAGTATTTAATTAAATTTAAGTTTATCAAGGGGATCTGTCCGTATTACCACAAATGCCAACTGGGAGGCGAAAATCTTCATTCGTAAGAAGGGGAGATTTAAAATTCCGACTTAATTCGCTGCTAGTAGCAACAATAAGAAAGGATTATATTTCTATTTCTTTGTTCTATTTTTCCTGCTACACCATCAAACGAACTATTACTTAATGTTTAATCAACAATTAGTTCCAAAGAATGTATGATACCAAAATATGGTACAATTTTTTTTTTTTTGACAATACAAAGTTTAAGTAACTCGCTATAATCGCCAGAAGTGCAAATGCTAAAAATTATGCAGAAAAGATTAAATATATTATTTTTTTGTAGAGGGTGAACAACCTTTTAATTGTGTTTTATGGCGAGGTGGTTCTTATAAACTTACTTTTTTTGTATCAATATTTCTAATTGACTTTAATTTCAATAGAACTCATCAGATTTTATATTAAATTAGAGTCTATGTCCATTACCTACCCACGACTTAGAAATTGTTGCAGTTCCCTTTAAATTGCTGGTATTTCTTTGTCCACAAGTTTATCGGAGTAACCTTTCATGTACACCCCTCCCAAAAAAAAAATCCTAGATCCGCCTCTGACGTGGCGGGTGGGTAAATATTCACTAGGGAAAAGAGAAGTAGTACAAGGGTTATGCACGATATTATTGGCAAAATAATAAGGAAATTTGTACTCTCATTTCCTTAAGGGTGACTAGATTTGCTCTCCGAAGAAGGGAAATGTAAGGCCCTTTACCCTGTTTGAAAATAATTCTTAGACACGTTTTTTGAACTGCCTCTATTCTGTCCCACAATTCATTGGACATGCCAGAATGGCAAACAGAGAAACAGAAAAAAAACACAAAAAAATGTATTAATCCAAAAACGTTCAGAAATAAAATGAAAAAAAAACAAGTTTTTTAACTGAAAGTAAGGAGCGACATTAAAACTTAAAACAAGCAGAAATTACTCTGTATATTAAAAGGTTTTCTCCCTTCTCAACGCTCTGCTCCTTACGCTAAAGTTTTTTACTGTTTTAAAAAGTAAACTTGAGAAAAAGAGTCAAACTTTAGCGTAAAGAGCAAGGTGTTGAGGGAGGTAAAGCCCCTTTGATATACGGAGTAATTACTGTTCGTTAATTTTGCTCCTTACTTTCAGTTAAAAATCCTCTTTTTATCATTTTATTTCCAACATAAAGCGAACTTACCAGTAGAGGTAATTTCGAACAGTTCGTGGTAACGAACTGTAGTAAGGAGCGACCCGGCTCAATAGTAACCAAAGCTCTAAAAAACAGAATTTTGATATCAAGAGTTACATCTCAAGAATCGCACTTTTATGCCGATTTTAAATATGTGAGTTTCATCATCAAGTTTAGTCTTACCCATCAAAAGTTACGAGCCTGAGAAAATTTACCTTATTTTCGAAAATGGGGGAACCCCCCTAAAAGTCATTTAATCTTAAAGAAAGTAACACCATCAGATTCAGCGTATCACAGAACCTTATTGTACAAGTTTCAAGCTCCTATCTACAAGAATGTAGAATTTTGTATATTTTGCCAAAACACAAATCCCAGATGCGTGTTTATTTATTTAATTCTTTTTTCCAAGGGTGATTGTACCGACCCAGTGGTCTTAAAATTTTGCGAGAGGGCTCATTCAAATGGAAATAAAAAGTTCTAGCGCCCTTTCTAAGTGACCAAACAAATTGGAGGGCACCTAGGCCCCCTCCCACGCTCATTTTTTCCAAACGTCGTCCGATCAAAATCCTGATATAGCCATTTTATTCAGCATAGTTGAAAAACCTTATAACTATGTCTTTCAGGACGACTTACTCCCCCAAAGTCCCCATGGGAGAATCTGCAAGTTAAAAACTTTGACCAGTGTTTGCACATAGTAATGATTATTGGGAAGTGTACAGACGTTTTCAGTGGGATTTTTTGGTTGGAATGAGGGGTTGAGAAGAGGAGGTTATGTTGGGGAAACTTTCCATGCAGGAATTTGTCATGGGGAGGAAAATTTTCCATGAATGGGAGGGGGCAGGATTTTCTAGCATGATTTAAAAAACAATGAAAAAATAAATATGAAAAAGTGCTTTCAACTGAAAGTAAGGACCAGCGGTAAAACTTAAAACGAACAAAAAATATTACACATATAAGGAGTTCATTTCCTCCTAATCTCTCACTCTTTACGCTAAAGTATTTTTTAGTGACTTCAATTATTTATTCTATGGCCTTTGTGATTCAGGGGTCATTCTTAAGGATTTAGGACAAAATTTAAGCTTTAGTGTAATGAGCGAGGTATTGACAAGTGGGCAAGCCCCCCTTATATACGTAATAGATACCTGCGAATATAGAAGTTCGTTAGGTAAGCTAATTCGTAAGTTACGTATATTTTTACTAATGAAAACCATTGTAAAAAACTAAAAGCTCTAGTTGCCTTTTTAAGTAGCAAAAAATATGGGGAGCAGCTGGGCCTCCTTCCCCGCTCATTTTTCTCAAAATCGTTCGATCAAAATTATGAGAAAGCCGTTTAGCCAAAAAAATTAAAATTCAAATTTCGTTTTAATTATTCATCTGCGCAGAGCCGAAATCAAAACATGGATTAACTAAAAAACGTTCAGAAATTAAATAAAAAACGTTTTTTTTTTAAATGAAAGGAAGGAGTAACGTTAAAACTTAAAACGAACAGAAATTACCCAGTATATGAAAGGGGCTGTTCCCTCCTCAACGCCCCGCTCTTAACGCTAAAGTTTTTTACAGTATTAAACAGTAGAGTTGAGAGAAAGAGTCAAACTTTAGGGTAAAGAGTGGGGCGTTGAGGAGGAAACAGCCTCTTTCATATACGGGATAATTTCTGTTCGTTCTAAGTTTTAATGTTGCTCCTTACTTTCATTCAAAATACTTGTTTTTTTTTATCTAATCATTAAAAAGTACGGATAAAGGTTCTGAAAGAATGTCTGCAAAGGCTTTAAAGGATTTGAGAAATAAACTAGCTAATTTGATCCTCCTAACTCATAAAAGCATATTGGTATTTTTAATCGTACTAATAAGAACTTTGTGAATTACTCGAATAAAAATTTAAATGATAGTTGAGATGCAACTGAATTTGGGGCACGGATTTTTACTTTGAATTTGATTTTAGGGAGTCAAGTGAGACTTAATTTTTCTTGGAATTTGGTTAGTAATTTCCGTTGGAATTTGGTAAATCGACACGGGTCTGTTTAGAGGGCATTTCCTGTCATGCCCCAAAGGATTTTGTAAAGTTTTGAAATACTCGGCTTTCCTGATTGGTAGTTCCAGGACAGTTTTTGGCTTGGTTACATACATAAATAAAATTGGGTGGTTTAATCTGACAATGAAATACAACAAACTTTCGGTTAGATCGTATAATTTCCACTTCTCACCCATTTCTAGCTATATTTTATATTTTATTTCATATTTTAATTACCCTATATCGCTCACTACTCTACATACTACCTATCCTTTTTGAAGCTATAGCACTTTCCTTTCTACCAAAACAATAAAATCGCTACTTTACTATTTTACTTCCTCACAACCAATTAGCATTTTATTTACAGGTGCCAAGACACCAATTTGGTTTCAAATATGATGTTTTCTAAAGAACATAGAGCTGGATTGCGCTCAAGACTCATCTTCAAATGCGAATCATGTCATGAGGAAGCCACAATTCACACAGAAAAACCCCTTGCTCCTAGAAGGCTTAAAAAAAAAGACTCAACGAAAACCGTAGTCACAAAACGGAAAAGGACTGATTTTGATAGTGTGAATTCTATCAGAAAGAAACACAAAACAGAAACAGGAACAGTAAGTGTCAACAAAGAGGTAATGGTTGGTGCAATAAATGGTGGAATGACTCACGCCCAGGTTCAAGAACTTTTCTCTACCAATGGAATAAATACCCCGTCTCAAAAAGTCTTTACGAAATTTGAGAAAGAAATTTGCGTTGAATTGGAAAAAGTTCTCTATGACTATCTTATCGAAAATGGGGAAACCGAGCGAAGGATGTCACTGGAAGCAGGTGAGAAAATTCACCCAAATGGAGCTGTAGAGACATAAGTTATAGTTGATGGAAGCTGGTGTACACCAAGTTAGGGGAATAGATATCGTGCACTCTCAGGCTGTGGAGTGGTGATAGGTTTCTATTCGAAGAAACTCTTAAATCTAGGAATTAGGAACAAATATTGCTGTACTTGCGCGAAATACAGGCATCAAGTAAATAGATCTGTTCCTGAACATACATGTTTTATGAACTGTCAGGGGCCCAGTACAGGTATGGAGTCAGATATATTAGTTGACGCATTCCGAATAGCAACATTCATGCACAATCTAAGATATACTTGATTTGTTGCCGACTGCGATTCGATTACCCATTCTGAAATTATAGCAAGGATACCATATGGCAGAAATGTAGAAACAATTGAGTGTGCTAATCATGCGTGCAAATGCTTGAAAAACAGACTGTATAAGAAGCAGCATGAAAATGCCGAATGCAGAAGATTTCTTAGTGCCGCAATAATAAAGAAAATGTGTGATTTTGCCAGAAATGCAATTGTATGTGCCACCACAGAGAAGAAAAGCGTGAAGGATCTCATCAGTGCGCTGAAGGCAATTCCTCTAAATTTTTTCCGTGGCGACCATAAGTTTTGTCCTACACGCTGCTCGTTCTCCGGGAAAGTTCTACAGGTCAATCCTGAAGACACCCCTAGCAACATCTTCCTCAGCCATGTGTATTCAGCCTTTGATACGCTGACCAGAAGGGCTCGTCTACTGATAGGAAACCACACGAGCAACCTGGCAGAATATTTTATGAGCATAGTTGCAAGGCTTATAGGTGGCAAAAACATCATGGTTAGCCAAAGTGCGCGATATACCTCCCGTGTTAAAGCAGCAGGAATCCGATTTACGAAAGGTCACTCAGCTTGCCTTGAAATATTTCGAAGAACTGTAGGATTTACATCAAGTAGACACTTGAAAAAACTTGTACAACAGCGGGCCATGACTACTGCTCGACGTAAAAAACTGTCTGCTAGAAAGCGCCTTTTCACTAATGCTTCCACAAAACTCCCTTCAAAAGAAATCAGGGAGCCAACCGGAGCAGACAAAAACTACGGCTCGAACGCAACTGCTCCGGATCTTGATTGCAGTGCGCTCGAAATTGCAAAAACAGATTTTTTGACTCGTCTCCAATGTACTGCAACAGAAATCCTCAGTATCGAAAAAGCCACTAGGCTTCAGAGAAATTCTATCGATAATAGCTGGATAGAATACAGAAAAAACAGAATTACAGCTTCCGTAGCTTGTGCTGTTTGTAAAAGGCGGTTGAAGATTGTGGGTTCATTAGTTCGGCAGCTGCTGTATCCCAGAAACCGCCAAACAAAGGCAATGGAGCATGGTCAGATGTATGAGTCTGTAGCTATTGCAGCTTTTGCAAAGAAAATAGGTTGCATTGTGAACTCTGCTGGGCTTTACATTCACAAGGAATTTGGGTTTCTAGGGGCCAGTCCGGACGGGATAGCAATTTTTCCTTCGGGTGAGAAGGCTCTTTTGGAGGTGAAGTGCCCTTTGACAGCAAAAGGGCTTACATTGGAAGAGTGGATAGCGCTTAAAAAAATACATGTCTAGAAAAGAAAGTTAATAGTGAAATAAAGCTGAAAAGAACACATGACTACTATTACCAAATTCAAATGCAATTGGAATGTTGTGACATTGATTTTGTATACTTTGTAATAATTTTAGGGGAAGAGGAATTATATTATGAAAAGATTGGTCGTGACCGTGAATTCTGGTCTAACAAAATGCGGCCAAATCTAAAAAAAATTTATTTTGAGGCACTGTTACCAGAAATTGTCGACGGAAGGTTGCCAAGAAGTATGGAGATACGAGAACCGTTTATACAAATCCTTAAACTTAACGAACAGAAATCACTTCGTATATGAAAGGGGCTGCTCCCTCCTCAACGCCCCACTCTTTACGCTAAAGATTTTTACTGTTTTAAAAAGTAGAGTTGAGAGAAAGAGTCAAACTTTAGCGTAAAGAGCGGGGCGTTGAGGAGGGAGCAGCCCCTTTCACATACGAAGTAATTTATATTCGTTTTAAGTTTTAAAGTTGCTCCTTGCTTTCAGTTAAAAACATGTCTTTTTTTATTTAATTTCTGAACGTTTTTGAACTAATGCATGTTTTGATTTTGGCTCTCCACAGATAATAATTAAAACGAAATTTCATATTTATATGGCTTTCTCATAGTTTTGATAGAATCACTTTGAGAAAAAAGGAGCAGGGGAGGAGGCTTAGTTGCCCTCCAGTGTTTTGGTTACTTATAAAGGCAACTAGAGCTTTTAATTTTTTACGAATGTTTTTGCTAGTAAAAGATATACGTAACTTACGAGTTAGCTTACGTAACGAACTTCTGTATTCTGTTAGTGTTAAATTTTAATGCTGTTCCTTACTTTCAGTTGAAAAAACTGTTTCATATTTATTTTAGTATTGTTCTATTTTGAAGTAAGGCTAGAAAATCCTGCGCTCCCTTCATGGAAATTTTCTTCCCCCATGACAAATTCCTAGATGGAAAGTTCCCCCAACATAACCCCCTGTTCTCAACCCCTCCCCCCCAACCAAAAATCGTCCTGAAAACGTCTGTACATTTTCCAATAACCATTACTATATAAACACTGATCAAAGTGTGTAACTTGTAGCCCCTTCCACGGGGATTCTGGTGGAGTAAGTCGTCCCCAAAGACACAGTTATAAGGTTTTTCTACTATGCTGAATAAAATGGCTATTTCAGAATTTTAATCGGAAGACGGTGGGAAACTAATTAGTGTTGGAGGGGGCCTAGGTGCCCTCCAATTTTTTTAGATAACTTAAAAAGGGTACTATATAATTCATTTTTATATATAATTCACTTAGATATACCTTCATTTCCGTTGGAATGAGCCCGCTCGCAACATTCTAAGACAACTGGTTCGATATAATCACCCCTGAAAAAAAAAAAAATCCGTATTTTTGCTGATAGAAGCTTAACACTTCCACGGTAGGGTTCCCTGATAGGCTGATTCGGATGGGTGTAATTTTGTTTTATTACTTTTATCGGGTGTTTCCTTCTATTTTCTAAAATAAGGCAATTTTTCTTAGACTCGTAATTTTAGATAGGTATCTCATATATTTAAAGTCAGAATTAAAATGCGATTTTGTTCATGTAGCTATTGATATCAAAAATTCGTTTTTTAAGAGTTTTGGTCACTATTGAGCCGGGTCGCTCCTTAGTACAGTTCGTTACCACGAACTGTTTGATAAAATGAAATAAATTGGTCACTTCGCTGCGAGCAATTATTTAAATTATATTTTTCTAAATAGGTCTGCATGAAGTAAAAACCCGAAAATATGTTCTTTTTATTTGTAATTTCCACAATTTTATACCGCGTCCTGGCAAATAATGATGACCAGACCACAGGCACACACGCAGGCGAGGGATTCACCCACCTTAAATTTGTATAATGCTTAATTTTCTCAGCGAAATGTTTAATTTTCCTGTGTTTTCCTGGTATTTCTTTCGTAAGAGTTGAACCCCCCTCCTCCAAAAAAAATCTTGAATAATAATTTCTCTAATTTTCTCCTCGAATAATAGTTCTTTTCCAAATAAATATTCGTATTTACTTGTCGAATTACGAAGAATGACAATACAATAATCGTAATTTTCAGTGAGAAACCCCTTGAGTTTAATGACAGCAGTGAAATCTGATAACCTTGAGTGTTTGTGTGATTTGCCGCGATTGAAAAAGAATTGAACAGGCAGTATAATTTCTGGACCTTGGATACTGAGAGGGTTTCTAATGCAATGTTTTGAGGAAGTGTCTCTCAGAGCAGTTACTTAAGACCCATGCCATTTTGTCTTTTAATTGATGATTTGCGTCATTAAATACTCAACTGTAATTTGAAAATATCACTGATGATGTGAAAGTTTACTTGTATGCGCTAAATGTTTGCCATCCAATCATTATTCAAAATGACCCTCATTAAATAGTATGGCTACAACTGTACGTTTGTAAACCTTTACCCTTTCACATATGATGCGCTTTTCTACGAACATATTTTATTGCCTGATTAATTATTTGTATTCAATTTATGACGTAAGTCTTCAAAGGAGACAGTCGAGGATTTAGACACATGCTTTGATTCCAAGACTTGATAAAGAAGTTTCTGAAGTTGTGACAAATGGCGATCTTTGCCCTTTGTCTCTGCAAAGATGCTTCACTTCCATAAAATTTTACAGGTGCACAAATCTAAACACTTATATATTATTCAAAAGCAATCAAATTAACCAATATAAAATTTATCCCATTTAACAAGAATTAAAATTAGCCATCACAAATTTGGTTATAACATTGCTAAAGAGTGGAGAAACCTGCCATCAGAGGTAGCAGAATCAACAAATGGGCAAGCATTTAAGCATAGGCCGTTCAGCACACAATTTTATATAAATCAACCAAGATCTTTTAGGCAGTAAAATATATTTGTGCATTTTTCTTTCTCTAATATATTTTGTCTTTTTCCTCGTTTACTTTTTGTTGTCTCAAGTGTTCTTATTTTATATGACAAGAATTGTGTTTATCATCATTTGTAATAAATAAGTTTGGCACTTAGCTGAACATAACTGAAGTAGAATTAATGTATTTTGCATACTGTTTAAAACTAGGGTTCTACCTACTACAAGTGCCTGGGAAAATATTTCTTTTTTTATTTTACGTTCAATTAGCTTATTTCTCTGCACACTGACCCCTCCCCTTGTCTAGTAAAATTCTCACTCATATACCATCAAATCTATAACAAGTTACACAAAGATCCACTGGTCGAGAAAACTGATAAGAAAACCGTTTTGTATAGCCACTATTAGAAAGGAGCACTCAGCAGGGTATACCCTGGATAAAGGCCCCAAGCTTTCCCTTTCAAAAAAAAAGAAGAAAAAAACACAAAACACTTAAGAAATTAAGTTCTAATAAACCTATTTAAATCAAAATGGTAGGCTATAAGAATATATTTGGGGAGCTTTCTTGTTCAAGCTTAATCTTAAACATAACACTTAAAAATTGGATACTTCGCCGAACAGGAAGAATATTATGAAGTGAAAAAAGGGTCTCTGTTGTGGATTTTGAGGGGAAGTTTGATGGCGATGGCAGAAAAGGTTTAAGGATACGAACTGCTTTATTTTGGATAATCTGTAAAGGGGTAACATTACTTTTAAAAGTGTTCAAAAAATAATAGATGCATAATCAAAATGGGATTGCACAAGGGAAAAGTAAAGGGATTTAAGAGCGCAATATGGAAGAAGGTTTTTCAGTCTGCACATTATACCAACTCCACGGGCAGACTTTGCTAAAACGCTAACCTGATTAATTTGCTCTTTCCATGACAAATTCTCATCAAACACAACTCCCAAATATCTTATCGATACAACCCTTTCAATAACAGACTCAGGTTCATTCGCAGAAAGGGAAACTGATTCTATATCTGGAAACTTGTGACCCGTCCTGCTGTAAACAATAAACTTCGTCTTCTTTCTGTTGAGAAGTAGTCTATTATCAGAAAGCTAAGTAGACAATTTATCATATGTGGATGTTAAATTGACCACTAGCTCTTCACGAGATTTACCAGAAGCAGTTGCTGCAGTGTCGTCAGCAAACTGAGTGTCTATAGAAGAAACTCCAGAAGCTGAGCACAAATCATTAATGTAAACTAGACCTACGTTGCCTGAGCAACGTGAAGTGTTGCGGCAACCTTTCTTCGGCTTTGCCGAACAAAGTGTTGCGAGAGCAACACTTTGGTTTTGTGTCTTTGCTATCGGTTAAACCCTGAAGTTGTCAGCCTATCGAAGCTTTTAAAACGTTATGTTCAAAGAAGAACGCGATCAGTAATCACATGATCAAAGGCTATTCCTCAGCGTTGAAAAAACAACAATATCAAAAGAATGTCGAAAGAAGGGACTAAATTGATTTTGCAGCCAGTTGAACTTTATGCTTTTCAATCGTAGACATCGTGACGGACGAAAACTTGGACCAATATTTTATATAATCTAGTTGGTATTATAAAGCTATCCGTAACTTTTCAGGATTAAAATAACATAGGTGACCCTAATTATTACGAAACTACCTCATTGTTTTACGTTATCGTTTGTACCTGTTGTGTAAACACTTAATTCTGGGTTACAGTGAGTATGGGTAGGCTACACCAACTAGCAAAAGTTACAAACCCCTCTTCACTGAAGATGATTGTAGCTTAACAGCCGATTATTACTTACAAGTCCCCTACATGTCTTACTTACCAACACTGGAACCAAATTGGTCTTATCATGAAATACACCGGAAACAAATAATAGGTACACCAACTCACAAAAGTTGCAAACCCCTCATTGCAACTAGCAAAAGTTGCAAACCCCTCATCGCTGAAGATGATTTTAGCCTAACAGCCGATTATTACTTACAAGTCCCCTACATGTCTCACCACTGGAACCAAATTGGTCTTACCATGAAATACAACGGAAACAAAAAATAGGTACACCAACTAGTAAGAGTTGCGAACCCCTCATTGCCGAGGATGATTATGAGCTAACAGCCGACTGTTGCTTACAACTCCCCTATATGTCTCACAATTGGTATCGGCCTATTTTTGGTTTCAGTGTGTACCTTACTACTGAAGTTGTCAACCACTTTAAACTTTCAAACTGGTATATCTCATAAAAGAATTTTTGTACAAAAAAATGGATGACATATACTTTGATCAGCTCATCAAAAGCTATCGACTGCCGTCGAAAAAAAATCTATCTGTCTTAGTTCAAAAGTTGACTTTTTTGCCGTAGGCCAACTTTCTAACGTCATCACTTAGAAAGGAGCAAAGGATAAACTCTAATTTCTTTAGCAATGAGAGAACTTTTGAAGTTTAAGAGGCACATCTGATACCATTTCTCTACCGCAATCCCAAGTGCGAAAAACCGAATGATAAACTCAGCCAAAATCACGGCAGCACTTTCGGACCCGTGGGAAAATGCCGCTTTTTTGCTTCTCTAAATTTTTCTATTTATCACTCAAAGAAGATATATTGGCTGTGGGGCAGGGTAACTGTCGCATATATTTAACACTTATAGATTTTAGTCCATCTTCAATTTGAAACTGGTGCCTGCCTGCTTGCCTGCTAGAACAGAGCTTTCCACTCGAAAGCAGAAACATGGTTTGATGAAACGAAAGCTTGGCTGCATAACTTCAGATAGTCCTCTCTGACATAGGCAATACAACTCCTCTTCACTTCACACACTATAGGCTCTGGCTCAAGGACAAGCAAAAACCATCCTTTTTGGCCCCAGGCAAGAGTTCTACGAAGCTTTCCAAAATGTAAAGTCATATTCATCAATCCTGCCTAAGGACCACACTTTCCGTAAAAACCGCAGAGGTTTAGACCCTTACCACTTTCTAGGAATAAGCTGAAATCGGGGAGCTAGGAAAAAAAACAAGCAAAAAAAAACACGACAAAACCAAAGTGTTGCTCTCGTATCACAACTAGGAAAAGCAGAGGTCCTAATACGGATCCCTGGGGAACAACAACCTTATCTGACTGCTGTAAAGAATCAGATCTAACATCATTATATGTAAATATCTGCTGCCTCCCATGAAGACACGATTCAAGTAACCTAAGGCAATTACCACGAATATCAGCATTCGAGAGCTTATACAAAAGAATTTGATGAGAAATGGAATCAAAAGCTTTCTGTATGTCTAAAAATATAGTTGCAGGCGTTTCGCCATGGTCAAGACAATCACTAATATGTTGGACAATAATAGCCATAGGATGATCAGTGCAGTGCTCTTTTCTAAATCCAAACTGAGGTTTAGAAATGTAATCAAATTTCTCAAAAAAGAATAAATTCTGTTATACAGTGCTCGCTCTACAACCTTCGAAAAAGCAGAGAGTATCGATATAGGACGATAATTAGCAGGAAGCCTCGGGTTATCACCTTTATGTAGGGCCACAATTCTTGCTGATTTAAATGTTGAAGGATAGACACCAGTTACAAATATAAGATTAATAATGTGGTATAACACCGCTGATATAACTGGGAACATTTCTTTGACCAAGTTAGTCGAATATCCATCAAGGGCTTCAGATGAACCGCTCTTCATTTTAGATATGATGAGTTTTAGTTCAATTTCAGTGACTGGAGAAACGAACATGCTTTTATCAGAGGAAGGGGGCATGTGATATTTGAATAAAAAATGTGATTTTAAAGGGAGCCTCAACAATTATGCGTCGTGGTAGGCAGTGGAAATGGTCGTAAATTTAATCTAAAATCTGGTAAGGGATAAAGTTCAAATAAATCTGTTGAAAGTAAAATGGTATAAAAATGTTAATACATAAAATTAGTGACAAAGTTATTACGCAATAATACATATTCTCGTCCTGTCAGTCCCCGCTGTTATCTTGGCTATGACTCAGACTATTTATCTCGTTATTGGAAATTTTAATGTTTTGAAATTTGCTATTTTAAATTGGATTTTCAGAGAAAATAGTGGATCCAGGATTTTCTTTGGAGGGGGGGGGGCGCATAATAGGTTGCTTGGATAAACTTGCAAACAAAAAAATACCTGCTAATTTAAAGGGAACCTCGACAATTATGCGTCGTAGGTAGGTAGTGGTAATGGTCTAAAGTGCTATAGAATTTGGCATTTATTTTAATGTTTAAGGATGAACAGAGGAGGTGATATGACATATAATGCAGAGCTTTAATTGGATGAAAATAGGCAGTTAAGTGGCCACCATTTTCTCACAATAATCCAAAACTTAAATTAATAATTTTCGTACTTCTCATACATTTACTTTCTATAATACAAATCCCCTAAAAATAACTAGACTATGTTATAAAAGCCACCCCTCTTCGCAAAATCAAGAGCTAGGAGCTCATATGGCACTTGTGACGAGGCAAGAAGAGATAAGAGCCAAGAGCTCATATGGTTAAGCTCTAACAAAATTCTAAGAATCAATAGATTGATTTAAAATAAAAATCAGAGGCTTAATGCCGGTCAGAATTTAAAATAAGAGCTCTGAGTCACGATGTCCTTCTAAATATCAAAATTCATTAAGATCCGATCACCCACTCGTAAGTTATAAATACCTATTTTTTTCTAATTTTTCCTCTCCCTTTAGCTCCCAGATGGTTGAATCTGGGAAAACGACTTTATTAAGTCAATTTGTGCAGCTCCCTGACACGCTTACCAATTTTCATCGTCCTAGCACGTCCAGAAGCACCAAACTCGCCAAATTCACTAAACCCCTCCCCCAAATCCCTCAAGGAGAACGAATCCAGTACGGTTGAGTTAATCACGTATCAAGGACATTTGCTTATTCTATCCACCAAGCTTCATCCCGATTCCTCCACTCCAAGTGTTTTCCAAGATTTCCCCTCCAACTCCCCCCAATGTCAAAAGATCTGGTCGGGATTTGAAATAAGAGCTCTGGGACATGAATTCCTTCTAAATATCAAATTTCATTAAGATTCGATCACCTATTCGTAAGATAAAAATACCCCAATTTTCACATTTTCCAAGAATTCCGGTTTCCCCCTCCAACTGCCCCCAATGTCACAGGATCTGGTCGGCATTTACAATTAGAGCTTTTTAGCAAAAAATCCTTCTAATTATCAAATTTCATAAAGATCTGGTCACCCTTTCTTAAGTTACAAATGCCTCATTTTCCCAAATTACCCCCCCCCCCCAACTTCACCAAAAACAGCATATCCAGTCCGGTTATGTCAGTCACGTATCTTAGACAGGTTTTTATTCTTCCCATCCAGTTTCATCCTGATCTTTCCGCTCTAAGTATTTTCTAAGATTTCCGTTTACCCCCCCCCCCCCCCTAACTGCTCCCCCCAATGACACTGGATCTGGTTGAGATTTAAAATATGAGATCTGAGTTCTGAGGTTCTTCCAAATATGAAGTTTCATGAAGATCCAATCACTCCTTCGTAAGTTAAAAATGCGTCATTTTTCAAATTTTACGGAATTACAAACCCCCCCCCCCCAATAGAGCGAATCCGTTCCAATTACGTAAATCATGTATCTAAGACTTCTGCTTATTTTCCCACCAAGTTTCATCCCGATCCCTCCAATCTAAGCGTTTTCCATTATTTTAGGTTCCCCCACCCAAACCCCCCCCCCCAATGTCACCAGATCCGGTCGAGATTTGAAATAAATGCTTTGAGACACAATATCCTTCTAAATACTAAATTTCATTGAAATCCGATCACCGTTCGTAATTTAAAAATACCTCATTTTTTCTAATTTTTCAGAATTACCCCCCCCCCCCCCCCAACTACCCTGAAGAGAGCAGATCCGTTCCGGTTATGTCAATCATGTATCTAGGACTTGTGCTTATTTTTCCCACCAAGTTTCATCCCGATCCCTCCACTCTAAGTGTTTTCCAAGATTTTAAGTTTCCCCCTCCAAACTCCCCCTATGTCACCAGATCCAGTCAGGATTTAAAATAACAGCTCTGAGACACGATATCCTTCCAAACACCAAATTTCATTAAGATCTGATCAACCGTTCGTAAGTTGAAAATACTTCATTTTTTCTATTTTTTCTGAATTAACGCCCCCCCCCCAGATGGTCAAATCGGGAAAAAGACTATTTTTAATTTAATCCGGTCTGGCCCCTGATACACCTGCCAAATTTCATCGTCCTAGCTTACCTGGAATTGTCTAAAGTAGCAAAACCGGGACCGACAGAATTTGCGATTGCTATATGTCACTTGGTTAATACCAAGTGCCATAAAAAGCAAACCCAACAAACCAAAACAGACTGCAAAAAAAGTAATGATAGGCCTATCAATTTCTTTGCCTCAGTGCCATACTCGAAAACAAATTTTTGACAGTAAAAAAGAAGTAATTATTTTGCTTTTCAGTCCTGTTGTGACAACACGATCCTGAAATACCATTTGGACAGCCTAAAGAAGTTAGGATTTTAAATTTCTCCTCCTTGTCATTACGAAATGAAGATTTACGCCTCGCAGTTGGCATTTGCGGTAATACGGACAGATTCCTTTGATAAACCTAAATTTAATTAAATAATTTTGGCGGTATGCAACAATAGTAAAATCTAACAAACTGTTTCAAACTGGTCTGCTATTGAAAAATTTGTTAAAAAGTCAACTATTAAAAATCAATAACAAAGTAAAATTACTTTCGTCCAGACCCAAACCAAAGCAAGCAGTCCCAACCACAAATACAACATCATGTCATGGGGAGGGGGGGTTGCACCCCCGTCTCCTCCTTGGATCCGCCTCTGTTCTGATTGAAAGATCTAGCTGTCATTTGAAGACTGGGCTACTTTGAGGTAAAGACGCTTACATGAGTGAATTTCAGGTTCTTAAAACAAATTTAACATATCTTAAAACCATATAACAAATATATCTACACAAATTTAGGAAACATCCATCGCGCTAATTCAGCCACATCAAGGAGTTCTGACCACCTGCCAATGATCTATCTTGAAAATACAATTAAAAAGATTCAAAAGAGAAATAAAACCTAGAAAGAGCTGGCTCGACAACTTATGGTTGATAGTATATCTTCCTTTTAAGTTTTAAAACTTAAAAAGAACAGAAAATATTATGTATATGAAAAGGATTGTCCTCCCTCATTGCCCTGCTCTTTAAGGTAAAACTTCGTATAAGAATTCTATCAAATTCCCCTGGTGTTAAATTTCTCATGAAAAATGTACCCCTAAAAAACTTCCCTCTTATTAGAAATTCTCCCAGTGAAAAATTTTATTAGCAGAAAATCTCCCCCACTCAAAAAATGTATGTATACTTCCCTGTAATAGGCTATATAAGCGACGGACAAATCTTATGACTTAGACCTATTTCCAGGAGGATCGTGGTATCCCGAAAGATATAATTGTTCAACCTTTCTACTATTCTGAACAAAATAATACTTCTACTACTAACAAATTACCGCACCACCAAGCCGCCTGAGGCCAACGCGGCTAAGCTCAGTCTTCTTCCATCCCAATCCATTCAAAGCTTCCCTCTTTACACTCTCCCAGAAAATTCCCATTTCATTTAAAGCTGTTTTTATGAAATCCTCCCTCTCTAACCGTGGATGACCAGCCTTCTGTTTAGCGCTAGACGACTGGTCAAAAAGGACAGTCTTCGGTAATCTGTCATTCTTCTTCCGCAAAGCGTGTCCTAGCCATCTTAAACCTTCTCTCATTACAGCCATAGAAAGCTGGATGCTATCTCAAAATTTGATTGAACCATTCTGATAAAAAAATTCTAGTAGTGGATTCCTTCCAGAATTTTTTTGCATAGGCAAGGATTACAGCTCAAAAATAACCTACTCCTTTAGCATACTTATATTTGAAGAAAAATCTGTTTTTGCTTAAGTTGTGATCCTTTTTAAGATCACAAAGGATCCCAACGTGCGGCAAATATTTTTGGGAAATCCCCCCCCTCCCTACCCTCCAATGAAAATATTTTCCAACAAAGATTGTCTTAATTGAGAATTTTATTAAGAACTTAACTGTTTGGGTGGTTCTTTTTCAAATCGCCACATACAACTTTTTATCATATTTAGCTAATGCCCAAACTTCTTTGTTTTTTCCCACTTAATGAAAACAGAAAAACTTTTTTGCAGAAAGACGTAGACCTAGTCCTTTTTTTATAAGTCAAAAGTGATTGGATGGACACTCGCAAAAATCCAAAACTTTAGTGAGATATAGTTCTGGCTGACTTAAATCGATTGCCTATAGGTTGTTAATAAAATCATAACCAAAGCGCTTTTTAAAGGGTTTTGTCAGTTTCAAATGGGCAAACTTAATTCACGTTGTTACCAAGATGGGCCCAGGATTGCATGGAGATTCCTTTCAACGGGAGGTCCCAGGAGCTTCTTGCTATCCAATTCTAAACAAACTGTCTATGGACAAACAAAAAGCAGGTCGGCCCTAAATGGGGCAGGAGGATGTCTTAAGGAAATATTTAAGGGAAATAGGAACTTCCTGGGAGGATAGGAACTCACTGTTCCTGATAGGAACAGTGAGGCTTTAAATAAATTTGGACGGAGGAGGAGCATGCGTAGCTTTTTGGTGACCTCAAGCAGCTTGGTGATACAAAGAGTATTAAGTTGTAGCAGAAGTCAAACAGTTCGTGGTAAGGAACTGGAAGTAAGGAGCGACCCGGCTCAACAGTGGCCAAAAATTAAAAAAAAAATTCGATACCAATAGATAAATCAAAAGAATCAGATTTTATGCTAATATCAAATATGTAAGTTTCATCAAGTTTAATTTTACCCATAAAAAGTTATATACCTGAAAAAAATTGCCCTATTTAAAAAAAAAGGGGGGGAAACACCAACTAAAAGTCATAGAGTCTTAATACAAACCACACCACCAGATTCAGCATATGAGAGATAAGAACGTGGAATTTTGCATTTTGTGCAAGAACAAATATCACGGATCTGTGTTAACTTGTTTTTTTTTTTGCCCAGGGGCGATCGTATCGACCCAGTGGTCCTAGAATATCGCGGATATTGCGGCTCATTCGAACCGAAATTAAAATTTCTAGCGGTCTTTTAAAGTGATCGAAAAATTGGGGGACCACTAGACACCCTTCTACGCTCATTTTTTTCCAGTCACCCGATCAAAATTTTGAGATAGCCATTTTGTCCATAATACTCGAAAAATGTAATAACTATGTCTTTGAGGACGACTTTAACCCCCAGAGTCCCTGGGGGAAGAGCTGCAAGCTATGAACTTCGCTCATTGTTTACATATAGATTGGTTGTTGGGAAGTATACGGACTTTTTCAGGGGGAATTTTTCTCATGTGGGGGGAGGGGGTTTTTTCGGGAGGATCTTTCCATGTGGGAGGATCTTTTCATGGCTAAAATTTTCACAGGTGAAGAAAATTTTCCGTAAAGGAGGCGCCGAATTTCACCGCATTATTTGAAAAACAATCAGAAATCAAATAAAAAAAAAACAATTTTTTTCAACTGGAAATAAGGACCAACATTAGAATTTAAAACGAACAGATATTATTACGTATATGTAAGGGTTCGCCTCCTCGTCAACACCTCGCTCTTTATGTTAATTTTCTTATAACTTTCAAAAGAGTATTTTACTCTAATTAGACGGCCTTTCTGATTCAGGGGTCATTCTCAAAGAATTGGAGTAAAATTAGAATTTTCGCGCAATAGCATGGTATTGACGGAAACTTAAAATAAATTTCTCGTTTAAAGCTATCTTACCCAAGATGTGTCATAGGTAATACTGTAACGTTGCCTGTAGAATCCCCCCTTGACAAAAAGGATTGAAATTGAGGTGAATATTTACAATTAGGACTCGTTACGAAACCCAGTAAATTCTTGTAAACAACAAATTTTGGCTACTTTCCTAAAACCCTTTACAAATACAGTGTGATTTATTTTTATCCTTTTGAATCACTGAAAGATGAAAATATTACAATATTTTGGAAATTCAAGTCATTTAAATAAGCAAATTAAAGTTTTAGTAAATATTGATATAATTATTTAACCTTGAAAATTTGGAATTCAAGTTAAAAGCCGTGCACCACATTGGGCCCCAATTCAGAGATATTATTCACCAGCCTTGTCAATGATCTTGTACTAGTTGCTAGGTCCACAAACCAGTTAACAGTTGCCCTCCAAGCCCGCTACGACAGAACAGCAAATCCTTTGGCACCTCTAAGATCAATTTTACTAATTAGCCGTAATGGTATACAACACACTCCACCTCCCTCATTAATCCATTGTATCTATGTCAAATGCTAATCTTTTTAGTCGGTTCTTCTCTTGGTGGTGGCTCTTACCTCTTTAGGTGACGCTTACCTTTTTATTCCATTCTTCTTCTTCTTGTGCAGAACTATTTGCAGCAACTGGAGTTTGTGCTTTTTCATCCACTGGTTCTTGCTTTCCTTCCATACTCATGCAAACTAAAGAAAACAGAAATTACGCACAAAGTAGCAAAAATTCTCACGGACCTCACTAGAGGGAACCCACAAAAAATTACGTGGTCTAAAATAGCTCAAAATTCATTAGACCATTTGAAAAAGGCCTTAACTTCAGAACCTGTCTTATCATTACCCGACTTCCAAACAGGACAATTCGTTGTTACAACGGATGCCTCAACCAAACGGATTGGGGCGATTCTCTCCCAAATAATAAATGGGGAAGAAAAAATTATAACATATGTTTCTCGTTCTCTTACACCCGGAGAAAGTAATTATTCTGTGACACAACTTGAATTATTATCGATTATCCACCATTTAGAAAAATTTAAACATTACTTGGTAGGAAGAAAATTTAAACTACGTTCCGACCATAAAAGTCTTCAATACCTTCAGTCTTTCAAAAAGCCAACGGGAATACTCGCGAGATGGATTCTGAAAATCCAGGATTTAGATTATGAATTTGAACATCTTAAGGGAAAACAAAACGCCCCATGTGATTATCTAAGTAGATTTCCAGATAATACCACAGTAGAAAATGAAAACGAAGAAGTCAACACAATAAAAGCAAAATATGTTCCAAAGAATAAGGGTTAAAAATAAAAGGTAAAAAAAATAAAATCGGTTGAGAATAATTCAGTTGAGAAAGAACAGAAAAACAGCCCGCTTTCCTTAAATTCTATAAAAATATATCAAAAGAAGGACACTACTTGTGCCGCTCTAATAGAATATTTCTTTTATGATAAAGAGCCACCTGATGAAATGAAATCTATTAAAAAAGAAATCGATAATTATCATTATGATATAGATCAAAAAATACTATGTAGAATAATGACAGACAATAACAGAAGTCAAACTTCCATTGTACCAGTTTTACCCCAAATTTTAGAAAAACCCGCTTTTGAATTTTTTCATTCTGAAGTGGGAGGTGATCTGGGAATAGATAAAACTTTCCATAAATTAAAACAATACTTCTTTGTCACATCAGCCTTAACAAAGTTAAAGAATTATGTTAATAATTGTGAAACCTGTAATTTAAGATAAAATCCTCAAGTCTACCGTAATCCAACGATAGGAAGAACGCCTACGGCCCGGTTTCCATTTGATATAGTTTCTTTCGATTTATATGGTACTAGCGGAGGATTACCCACGTCTAATGAAGGACACACCTGCGTACTGTCAGTAATCGATCTCTTTTCCGGTTTCACATTTGCTAAACGATTAAAAAATCAAAGCGCTTACGCGACTTCAAAAGCCCTTGCTAAAATATTTCTTAATTTCGGTATTCCTAATACGGTATTAAGCGACAATGGCCCTAATTTCGTATCAAAAGTAACCAAGGATTTAATGTCTTTTCTTCAAATAAATAAATTGGTAGCAACCCCCTATCACCCTCAGGCCAATGGAAAAATCGAGAACAGACACAAACTATTCTCTAATATTTTAAGCATTTATACGAAAGAAAATCGCAGGGATTGGCACGAAACTTTACCTTATTTAAAAAATGTGATTAATACAGCTTATTCCCATGTTATACGTGATAACCCCTTTTATATACTATTCGGACGTGACCTTAGGATCCCATATAATGAAATTATAGAGTCAAGACAATACTATAATGACTCTGGAGATTATAAGCAAGAATTTATCAATAGAATGAGAGAAACTTATAAACTTGTAAAACAAGAAATAGAAAAATCAAAAAGACAACAAGAGGCCAAAAATATTCTAAATATTAAAGGTGAACTCGATTTTCAAATAGGAGATTGCGTTTACTTAAAAAATGAAAACAAATCGGACGGCTAAAAGCTTTCTGACCGATACATAGGACCATTCAGAATAATTAAGAAATATGAAAATAATGTTACATTTAAACAATTAAAACCAAAAACGGGAAAAATCTATAAAAGCATGTCAGTCGTATAAAAAGGGCAAAATTCACAGAAACGTGGACCCCTCAACCTTCAACATCAAATACCTCGGAGGACGAAAATGAACCACCTCGCTCTAGACTAAGTGAGCTTAAACCTTTTAATTTTAAACAAGGATATTTTGAGAATAGTAGTGACGAGGAGAAATTTAATGAATTTCTAACGATGACAAAAATGGTTACCCCCCCCCCCCAAAAAAAAAATACCCCCGTCACGTGCAGACGGAAGAAAAGCGATTCATCTTCAAGTGAGGAGTCACAAGCATTTGACTATACGATTTCTCCACAAACGCAATTTTTCCCAGATCGAATTTCAACACCTTATCCTCCAAAACGTTTCCCCGACGATTTGGTATACCCTGTCACACCAATAGACAGACCTTTTTCGTCACACGATGAATTAAACAAGGCTATACAGACCCTTGGTGACATAGAGTCAGAAAAGGTCAACCAGCCGCAACGACAAACATTGCGAGAAGCCAAGGATCTTATTAATTACCCAATTAAGACTAGACAAAGTACACTTAATACTAATCCAGTTACTGATGAACACCAGTATCACGATATAACCGTATCAAAAGCAAAACCAAAGGATTGGGTATCTTGGAAGGAAACTTTAAAGCAATCAGTTCCCCACCCCCCGGAAGATATGGCTTTCAAGCAATGGAGGCACCCCAAGAAAACATTTGAATACTCCCAAAGCTCCCAAAAATCCTTCAATTCTCCCGAGCCAAGAAACCAACAGGACGAATCAATCAGTAAACCCTCTACTTCGCGAGGAGAAGAAATTTACGACAGTAAAGCAGGGTCAACACCTAAATCTCAAACTTTTCCAAAAGAACCAGATACTAAATCTACAACTACTAGTTCCTCAGATACTGACAGTGAGTCAGACAGTATGACAGTGATTCACACTTTCAAATGTTTGGTGTTGTATTTCGTTAAATGTTTTGCTTTATGGGTTTATTTGATGACTTTTTGTATATTTTCATGCGGGCCTACATTTGGCAATAATTATGCAGAAACCATAAATTACTAAAATTTGTGCACATTGAATGTTTTGCAAATTTGCAGTGTGATAAATTTATAAATATATGTCATAAGGTGATATAGCTTTTACAAGCAGGCTATATGGTGCACACTTGCACCATATTAATGGACGATATCTTCCTCTATAATTCATAAATGTTGTTAATTAGCTTATTCTTTATTTTGTATTTATAGCAACAAGCTTTATAGCTTACCATTTGATGGATTAATAAAAAAATAAATAAATATTGTCCAATGTCATTCATAGGCAATTGATAGTTTGACACTTACTTCTCATTAACAGTTAGTTAATAAAACCAGTTTGGAAAAAGTAAAACCAATTTGGAAAAAAAAACAACCTGACTATTGTCTATATTGGTAGAACCCTCATGCATGACCCCTTTTAAACCAAATACTATATTGATAAAAATCTACATTTTATTTAAACTTGAAAACTCTTCTTTCCTGTAAACAGTTGGCTCATAATACAAAAAAAAAATTAAAGGAAGTGATCTTTTGGCTATATTCAGACATTAGCAGGAGGGTGTTGGGCTTGGAACCAACTGAACTGGTAGCTACTCTGATAATTGGATTGATATATCCTTACTAAATAGGTTCAAGAAAGGTTAATAGGTATTTAGCTCAGAAGAGGCTATGTAACAGGACATTAATCAACATAGGCTTCTATACTTTAGGCCAGCCTAATTTTTTATCAGACAGCTTATAAGTAATACCCTAGAAATTGCAAATTTTTGTAAATCCTAAGTTTGTGTTGTGCCTACTTTTCAACCATGTGTGCCAGTGATAGTTCTAGGGATCCAAGGGGCGCAGGGACATGCCCTCCTGACATAATGGTAGACTTGTTGTTAGGACTGCTTGCGCTGGTTTTGGATGAAAGTTATTTTTTTACTTGGTTTTTAATAAGTTTTTAATTATTAAGACTGTCTCTTTTTACAAACCAGTTAGATACAAGGTTTCAGTTACATTGTGTGGTCTATGTTAGATTTCACCAATGACATACACTTTAATTAAATTTAAGTTTATCAAGGAAATCTGTCTGTATTTCCACATAAGCCAACTGGGAGCCAAAAATCTTAATTTTGTAATAAGGAGGTGAAATTTAAAATCTTGACTTCTTTAGGCTGTTGAAATGATATTTCAGGGTTGTGCTTTCACTACAGGGCTGAAAGCAAAATATTTACTTCTTTTTACAATCAAAAATTTGTTTATGAGTCTTGGTATGGCACTGATGCATACAAATTGATCTTGTTACCTTTTTTGGCTGTCCGTCTTGGTCTGCTTTTTAAGACTTTACTTGGATGAATAGAAGAGGAAATACAAACAAAGAGCTCTAAACTGACAGGATTAGCTATTATAAATGTTCACTAAAATACTGAGGTAGACATCAACTATGTACCGAATAGATATGGCCAGAGTGGAAATAAAGAAATAGATTTTTTTTCTCATAAGATTATGAATTCTGTAATTTAGCAAAATATATAAACTTTAAAAAGTTGAAAGAAACACTATGTGACATTAAAAAGCATTGATGAAATTGTATTTTGTGACAATAAAAAGCTTACTATAGCAGTAAGAAGTCCAAAGGCAAAAAATCATGCAGAAAATATTAAATATGATATTTTTTTATAGATAAGATGGTGAACAGCTTTTTTTTTTTACAGTGGGATGGTTTTTATAACTTACTATTTTTTCTATCAATATTCCGGCCCAAATACTCTTGTATTTACACATATAGAATTGTAATCATTTCCGTTTTCGTTGATCGGATATTTGAAATCGCGAATCTGTAATAGTTTAGAAACAAATTTGGGCTATATATTTACACATCAGGGGGGTGGGGGTAAAACATAGCATATATTAAATACTTAAACCAACCATTGCTGTATTTAATATATGCTATGCTTTACCCCCCCCCCCCTAATGTGCAAATATATAATAACTCCATTTCAGTCAAAATGCATCTATTAACAATAGTTTCATGACCCTAAACAGTTCAGGTAATAGGAACATTGACCCTGTTGTTTTGCTATTACAATATTTCGTTTAATAAGACCCATGGAATAAAATATTGCCAAAACGCCAAGAGATCTGGCAAAATTCTAGATTTGAGGCTTTTGTTTATCTTTGAAAGTAATTGAGTTATGAGAATGAGACTAATGAATGAATTCAGAGCTTCAATGGGTCCCGGGAATGTATTATGAAGGTTCTTCCTCCACTTCTTCCTCCTTCAAAGGGCAATGACCTTTTACAATATTTCTAGTCACATAAGAAAACCTTGAGAAATACATTTACTAGGCCTACTCAAATGAGGCACAAAAAGAGTGTTTAGGGCATCATACATTTTCTCAGTCCTGATTTAGAGGATTGTAAAGATTTATAAACCTACCTGATAGATATAGGAAAGAAGAAGCTTGAAAACACCTCCTCATGACATATTTTGGGCCCTGGATTCATTTCGAAAATTTCATCCTCCTAACTCAGCTAGCAAGATAAGCAAACCACCTAATCTCAAGATAGCAAGAAGCCCCTCAATTAGAACTTTGCCATACAATCAAATCAAAATTATGGGAAAAATGTGTTTGTCAGATCTGACTGGTAGGCTATGGACCTGTCTTCTAGGCTTTACAAATAGGGAATGGACAGAATTATGGTTTAGAAAGCACCTTTTTGGAAAATAGTATGAATCATAAATCCATTCCTGGAATTTTCAACCACCTAACTGAGCCACTTTCCAAGATAACAAAAAGTAATCATATTCTACCAAATTCTTTTCACAGCACATCAATAAGAGGTCTATACTTGTTTGTAATATTGTCTACACTATTACCATACTACATATAATAAACTATTATTATACAGTAGGCTATATTACAGAGCTATTTTGTTTACTTCTTTATTCAAAGCCTAAAGCACAACCTCTCTCCATAGCCTGAACATGAAGAAGATTTTCAAAATTGTTTGCTTCCAAATTAAAATCCCTATCGGATACCTTTCTCAAATCCCTAAAAAATGGACAAAAGCTCCCTAGAAAATGAGTAAAATAAATACTAAAATCTATTTAAATCGAAAACAATGAAAATTTGAATATAATAAAAAAATATAAAAATTGAATATACCGGAAAGAACCGATACTGTATCTTGTCAGTACCATCTAATCGACAAATTTTACCATCGGTTATCGCCCTTTATTGATAGGTTTTTGGGAGTTCCCATGAAGCTCAACTCTGTTTAACTCAACCCATTTAGATCAAATTTAGTTCTAATCCCCCCCCCCTTTAGCACAACCCCTGCAACATGTTAGCCTCAACGGGGTTGAATACATGGAAACTGAATTAAAAGGGGTTGGGTTGCATTGGGTTCAATTAACTGGGGGTTGAATTGCACGAAGGAGGATTTAAATGAGGTAAAGTTGAAGAAGGGTTGAGTAGGACGAGGGCGAGTTAAATAGGTTGAGCCAAAATAGGTTGAGTCACACGTACACAGTTCTGAGGATTTTTTAGTAGTTCAGCCTTCATTACGCCAGCGACAACAGAGCTTAAGCAAAAATCGTCTTGAAATACCAAGGACAGTAACATTAAATCTGATAATTTTAATTAGTCATTAATTGACTAATTAAATAATTTTAATTGTCATTAATTAAATAATTTAATTAATAATTTTAATTTAAAACTTACACAATCACATGAATCAAATAAAAACGAGAAAAATCACGAATTCAATTTTTAACAACAAAGAGCTCAATAACAGTTATGCAGTGAGCGCCAAATTAGCAAAAAACTGGGTGAAAAATTAGCAAAAAATAGGTTAAAAGCACATGATATTAAACATCTTAAGAAGCTCTGATTTTCCTTTGAAGGTCTAGATGTCTTCCCAAATTAGTAGAATATTACTGTTTGAATTTTAGCAGACAAAATGCGTTGTCAGATTTGAACTATTTAGTTTTTTTCCTGGTTGTTTTTACGGTTCAATGTGGCAACACTGACAGAATGTGGCAACACTGACAGAATGTGGCATTGTCCTAAAAACTTCATAATTTTGATGCAACTAAAAGAAAAAAATCGTAGAAAGTCACGAGGTTTATACACACCTAAGATGTATCCAGGGGGATAATAAAAAAATGTTTTTTATGTTCTTCATCCTTAGTCATTTAACTGTACTTCACCTTTAGGAGTAAAATTGGTTCAGCTTAGCTATTAAACCGAAATTCAATCAAAATTAAAAATAGACACAAGTCTTCATTACCGAATGTCTTTTAGTTATTGATTAAATTAGAATTTATTTGCCTAAGATTTTGACAGCACCCCTTTAAAAAATTCTCAGAAATTCTAATAAATTAATACATCGATCAGTGTAATTCCACTTCTGGAGCTTTAGTTCTTATCTGTTAGAAAACTGAGTATTTCGGACCTAATTTTACAATATTTACAAAAACTTAGAGTTTTAAATCACAGCATTGGATTAATTATACTAAGGAATTTGTTTATCCGCTTTCAATCTTTTCCATCTATTTTAAATTTTTCCTATTGACAATCTTTCTAAACAGTTGTCTTCCAGCCAATTGTTTTTAAGATTTCATTCTATAAACACTTTTTTCAAGAAATTTTTCCTATTGATTTTTGCATAATAATAATTTTTTTCAATTTAGTCTTGCTTAGAATTTTTGTGCTTTGAATGTCTCTTGTTTTTTTAATTGTTTTAAAAGTTTTCTAAAAAAGCAAATTTTAGAATTAATATTTGAATAAAAATTATGAGTCATCTTTGGTCTTAAGCAAGACCGTTCAAAGAGGATGGGGGGGGGGTATTCCAGTCGCCATTGCTGGGGGGATCGGGGAAAGCTGCCCTGGGCACCGTATCTGGAACTCTTCGGGCTTTCTTGCCTATATTTGAGTCGCGAGGAGGCACCGTAATTAATTTTGCCCCGGGTGCCATCCCTAGGAATGGCCTTGATCTTACGTACTGATCCACTCATTTATTTAAGTATTTGAAGTGTTTCTAATTGTCTTAATTTGGCTATTGAAGTTGAACCACCCTCCCTTAGTCTTGGTACTGACCTAGAATATTACCAAAGAGGTATAAATATTTATACCGCTAATCTTAAGTTTATTTTAGCAACAGGCCTTTCATTGGCAAGGGCATATCCAGGATTTTTGTTCAGAGAATGGGAGGGAGGATTACAATAAAACTTTATGCACTTTTACGGTTTTGCATTTTGTGGTGAGGAGGGGGGTGTTCAAACCCCAGACTTTCCCCCTGGATACAACCTCGTTAATTGGTATAAGCTTTAGACCCCTTACGTCACAAAAACATTGGTCAGGTTGTTCAGGCCAAATTCCACATTTCATTCTTACATCATTCATCGAGTTGTCCGCTCCCTGGTGAACATCTCCAAGCGCCACAGGCACCGCACAGCTTTACAACTTTCGGCACAGCTCGATCACTTTGGAACACTTCTACTACACTTGGTACTTTCACAACACTTGGTATGCGCTACCTGGTGCAGGCTATGCCATTTCTGGAAGTAGACAACCCCTCGCCGTCCTTTCACTAATTAGACCAATTACAAAATTATGTAATAAAAAAGTAAGGTCAATTTTCTAGTTAATTGACTTCTTGCTATCTCAGAAAGGGTTTAGATTAGGAAAATGAAACTTTCAGGAATGAATCTACAGACTAAAGTATGTCCTGGGAAGGTATTTTGAAGCAACTACCTCAACTCCTTCTCCCTTTAGAGGGCCCTGACCTTTGATGACCTTTGAAAATGTGGGTTGTAAAAGTGAAACTTTGCAAAAAAGATTTTCTGCTTAACTGAACTACAACAAAATTGTTTTCAGCTTCATAACTTTGCTCAATTCCATTTTAAAGGTTTTAAAGATATGCAAATACATTTCCTAAGTTTTGAAAAAAAGAACATTGATCTGGCTTAAAATTCTACTCAAATAACAGAAACTGCATTTTCAGAACTAAAGGCAGAGAAAAAGCAACTAGTAACTGAAAATTAAGGTAAAATGTTGTTTTGTCAAAAGTTCAATAGGTATAGACCTGTCATGTAGGCAAATTTCAGGGCCCTCTAGAGGGAAAAGGAGTGGAGGTGGGTACTTTGGAATACCTTCCCGGGTCATACTTTAGCCTGTAGACCCATCCCTGAAAGTTTCATTTTCCTAACCTAAACCCTTTCCGAGATAGCAAGAAGTTAATTAACTAGAATTTTACCAGAAAGTAATTTCAACAATATAAAACCCTGTTCATCAATACGACAAGTCGTTAATACAATAATTGAAATCACTACAAAGCTCTGCAACTAAGAAACACTATAAGGAAACAGGGACTTACGCACGAGGGGGGGGGAACTTGGAATGTCCTAAATTCTCCTAATTTCTGTATTTCTTGTTCAAATTATTCAAAAAGGTGTATCTATTATTAGCCTATCCCCCCCTTCACCCCAATTTGTTATTCTTGGGTCAACGAAAAATAATTTTACTTCGTATGTGCCTGTAAGAAAGGGAATAATACGGTTTCGAAACTCACCATCCATAAGAATATTCCCACTTCCTTTTTTATTCAACTCCTTTTCTCCTTCTATATTACCTTTCTCATTACTTTCTTCCACTTTATCATTTACACTTTCACCAATATTATCACTCTCTTCAATTTTATCCTCACTTTTATCATCCACATTCGCTTCTTCGATTGTATCACTTGAAGTTACTAAGGGAGTAAGTTGAACGGTAGCAGATAATCTAGGAGGGGATCCCACGGCCGAGACAGGGGGTGGATCCGACGAAGACATAAGGCTGAGCTTTCTAGAGATAGAAACTGACGCTAAGACTTTATTCTCCTTCGACGGAACTATAAAAAGAAGAGAAATAAGAATGTAATAAGAATATAGTAAGCTTATTAAAACCAGTAACGAAAAAAGAATTGGGAAAGGAAGAAAACACTTAGCAAAGGTCAAGGAAATAAATAAATGAAAAGAATTGAACCAGTGAACCTGGACAAATAAATGTTTAGAAAGAACTACTTCTGAAAATGCACCACAGAGCCCCCATCCCAATGGCGGTTCTGACCTCTCTTGCGCCCAGGGAAAATCTTGATTAGCCCCCCCCCCTGACGAGTCTCCCATAATATTCCGGGTCAAATTTTAACAAAATTTTATTTATTAACAAAATTCTTTTGGATTTATTTCATTTTTTATTTTTTAAATTTAGTATTTGGGTTATTTAACTATTTAAGTTATTAATTAACTTAATTTGATTATTTAATTTATTTTATTAATTAATTAATAATTTATTAATTATTTCCATTTATTAACTGTGCCCTCAACTTCTTTTAAATAAAAATACAATCTGGAAACTTAACCCACATAACTGCATATGGAACGTTTTATTTTTCATGGAAAATTGAATGTCAGATTTAATCGTTTACGCTACGGTTAATCGTTTAATTTCCCCCTTAACCGATTAAAGCAGTCGGATTTCATTAAATAAATCATTACGAATGGCAAAACTGACCTTAAACCTTCGGTTTCTTATAAAGGTGCAGTACATTGCCTGTCGTAAGAGTATACGGATTTGTGCCTCCATTCCAGCATCCAGAAGAAGTAAACAACTTTGGGGGTAAATACCCTTGACATATCTCCCTTGCCCCACCTCCACCGCTACAAAATACTAAGATAAAACACAATTTCCTAGTACGGGATTTATCCCCTGTAAAAATTTTGATCACTCACAATAGGTTGGACATGTGCATCAGCGGCAGTGATGCCACTCCCTCATTGAAAATCATCCAAAAATCATCTCATGATGCTAATAGGTCCTTGGGGTTGACCCCCCTGAAAACTCAACGTTTTTACAATTGTTTTTAATAATCTTTAATTGTTTTTAAAATGTTCTTATAAGTTACCTGTTCTTTGGTTCATTTTACAACTCATCACCTAAATTTATAAATGACGCCATATCTAACATGGATGTCAAAATATTATCATGTAAAAAAAAATAGTTGACTTAGATATATAAGCGTTAATTCAAAAGCATTTTACATCATAAGGAAAACCCAGCATACAAACTAAAAATGATTAAATCATAATCACAAATATAACCATAAAAATTGTCTGTTTGGTGGGGTTGAAGAGGATAAACGAAAATAGCGGGGTAGAGATTGTTTTAGAGGTGACAGAGGGGGGATTTGCCCTGGGTGTTAAAAACTGGGGCGCAAAATATCAAATAAATAATCGAACGGTTTAATCAATCATTTTGTAGTTTTTGGAATTTGTTTCGAAATTTAAATATTTTTCATATCTTCATCACCATTCCTTGAAAATAAAATTAAGTAGACCAAATTTAAATAGTTTTATTTTTTTAGGAATGGCTAATAAACAAAATACAGGAACTCGAAAAAAAAATGAAATCATAAGACCAAGCATTAGCCCATATTCTGCACCAGTTATTTTAGTACCGAAAAAAAATCATGACCTTAGATTAGTAGTAGATTATAGAGCCTTAAATAAACAGGTAGTTAGTGACAAATTTCCCCTACCTAGAATAGACGAAATTCTAGACTCCATATCAAATAAAAATGAAATATTTACTTCCCTAGATTTGACACAAGGCTATCATCAAGTAAAAATAGCAGAGGGGGATGTTTTTAAAACAGCATTTTCAACAACAGAATGTGGCTCTTATGAATATTTAAGAGTACCGTTAGGACTAAAAACTAGTTCAAGTGCATTATGTAGACCCCTACTTCATTTATTAAGAGGTCTAAATAACATAATTCATTTTGTGGATGACGTCAGAGCAATGGACAAAAATCCAGAAGACCATTTAGTGATCCTAGCAAAAGTATTTGAAAAATTCAGAGAAACTAATTTAAAATGCAGACCAGAAAAAGTAAATCTTTTTCAAACCAAACTAAAATTTTTAGGAGTAGTTGTAACACAAGGACAAATTTCCCCAGACCCTGAAAAGATAAAATCTGTTAAAAATATAAAACCCCCACAAACAATTAAACAATTACGAGGAATCTTAGGGTTAATGAGTTATTTTCGAAAATTTATAAGAAATTACGCACAAGTAGCAAAAATTCTCACGGACCTCACTAGAGGGAACCCACAAAAAATTACGTGGTCTAAAATAGCTCAAAATTCATTAGACCATTTGAAAAAGGCCTTAACTTCAGAACCTGTCTTATCATTACCCGACTTCCAAACAGGACAATTCGTTGTTACAACGGATGCCTCAACCAAACGGATTGGGGCGATTCTCTCCCAAATAATAAATGGGGAAGAAAAAGTTATAACATATGTTTCTCGTTCTCTTACACCCGGAGAAAGTAATTATTCTGTGACACAACTTGAATTATTATCGATTATACACCATTTAGAAAAATTTAAACATTACTTGGTAGGAAGAAAATTTAAACTACGTTCCGACCATAAAAGTCTTCAATACCTTCAGTCTTTCAAAAAGCCAACGGGAATACTCGCGAGATGGATTCTGAAAATCCAGGATTTAGATTATGAATTTGAACATCTTAAGGGAAAACAAAACGCCCCATGTGATTATCTAAGTAGATTTCCAGATAATACCACAGTAGAAAATGAAAACGAAGAAGTCAACACAATAAAAGCAAAATATGTTCCAAAGAATAAGGGTTAAAAATAAAAGGTAAAAAAATAAAATCAGTTGAGAATAATTCAGTTGAGAAAGAACAGAAAAACAGCCCGCTTTCCATAAATTCTATAAAAATATATCAAAAGAAGGACACTACTTGTGCCGCTCTAATAGAATATTTCTTTTATGATAAAGAGCCACCTGAAGAAATGAAATCTATTAAAAAAGAAATCGATAATTATTATTATGATATAGATGAAAAAATACTATGTAGAATAATGACAGACAATAACAGAAGTCAAACTTCCATTGTGCCAGTTTTACCCCAAATTTTAGAAAAACCCGCTTTTGAATTTTTTCATTCTGAAGTGGGAGGTGATCTGGGAATAGATAAAACTTTCCATAAATTAAAACAATACTTCTTTGTCACATCAGCCTTAACACAGTTAAAGAATTATGTTAATAATTGTGAAACCTGTAATTTAAGATAAAATCCTCAAGTCTACCGTAATCCAACGATAGGAAGAACGCCTACGGCCCGGTTTCCATTTGATATAGTTTCTTTCGATTTATATGGTACTAGCGGAGGATTACCCACGTCTAATGAAGGACACACCTGCGTACTGTCAGTAATCGATCTCTTTTCCGGTTTCACATTTGCTAAACGATTAAAAAATCAAAGCGCTTACGCGACTTCAAAAGCCCTTGCTAAAATATTTCTTAATTTCGGTATTCCTAATACGGTATTAAGCGACAATGGCCCTAATTTCGTATCAAAAGTAACCAAGGATTTAATGTCTTTTCTTCAAATAAATAAATTGGTAACAACCCCCTATCACCCTCAGGCAAATGGAAAAATCGAGAACAGACACAAACTATTCTCTAATATTTTAAGCATTTATACGAAAGAAAATCGCAGGGATTGGCACGAAACTTTACCTTATTTAAAAAGTGTGATTAATACAGCTTATTCCCATGTTATACGTGATAACCCCTTTTATATACTATTCGGACGTGACCTTAGGATCCCGTATAATGAAATTATAGAGTCAAGACAATACTATAATGACTCTGGAGATTATAAGCAAGAATTTATCAATAGAATGAGAAAAACTTATAAACTTGTAAAACAAGGAATAGAAAAATCAAAAAGACAACAAGAGGCCACAAATATTCTAAATATTAAAGGTGAACTCGATTTTCAAATAGGAGATTGCGTTTACTTAAAAAACGAAAACAAATCGGACGGCAAAAAGCTTTCTGACCGATACATAGGACCATTCAGAATAATTAAGAAATATGAAAATAATGTTACATTTAAACAATTAAAACCAAAAACGGGAAAAATCTATAAAAGCATGTCAGTCGTATAAAAAGGGCAAAATTCACAGAAACGTGGACCCCTCAACCTTCAACATCAAATACCTCGGAGGACGAAAATGAACCACCTCGCTCTAGACTAAGTGAGCTTAAACCTTTTAATTTTAAACAAGGATATTTTGAGAATAGTAGTGACGAGGAGAAATTTAATGAATTTCTAACGATGACAAAAATGGTTACCCCCCCCCCCCCCCAAAAAAAAAAATACCCCCGTCACGTGCAGACGGAAGAAAAGCGATTCATCTTCAAGTGAGGAGTCAGAAGCATTTGACTATACGATTTCTCCACAAACGCAATTTTTCCCAGATCGAATTTCAACACCTTATCCTCCAAAACGTTTCCCCGACGATTTGGTATACCCTGTCACACCAATAGACAGACCTTTTTCGTCACACGATGAATTAAACAAGGCTATACAGTAAAGCAGGGTCAACACCTAAATCTCAAACTTTTCCAAAAGAACCAGATACTAAATCTACAACTACTAGTTCCTCAGATACTGACAGTGAGTCAGACAGTATGACAGTGATTCACACTTTCAAATGTTTGGTGTTGTATTTCGTTAAATGTTTTGCTTTATGGGTTTATTTGATGTCTTTTTGTATATTTTCATGCGGGCCTACATTTGGCAATAATTATGCAGAAACCATAAATTACTAAAATTTGTGCACATTGAATGTTTTGCAAATTTGCAGTGTGATAAATTTATAAATATATGTCATAAGGTGATATAGCTTTTACAAGCAGGCTATATGGTGCACACTTGCACCATATTAATGGACGATATCTTCCTCTATAATTCATAAATGTTGTTAATTAGCTTATTCTTTATTTTGTATTTATAGCAACAAGCTTTATAGCTTACCATTTGATGGATTAATAAAAAAATAAATAAATATTGTCCAATGTCATTCATAAGCAATTGATAATTTGACACTTACTTCTCATTAACAGTTAGTTAATAAAACCAGTTTGGAAAAAGTAAAACCAATTTGGAAAAAAAAACAACCTGACTATTGTCTATATTGGTAGAACCCTCATGCATGACCCCTTTTAAACCAAATACTATATTGATAAAAATCTACATTTTATTTAAACTTGAAAACTCTTCTTTCCTGTAAACAGTTGGCTCATAATACATAAAAAAAAAATGAAAGGAAAAGTGATCTTTTGGCTATATTCAGACATTAGCAGGAGGGTGTTGGGCTTGGAACCAACTGAACTGGTAGCTACTCTGATAATTGGATTGATATATCCTTACTAAATAGGTTCAAGAAAGGTTAATAGGTATTTAGCTCAGAAGAGGCTATGTAACAGGACATTAATCAACATAGGCTTCTATACTTTAGGCCAGCCTAATTTTTTTATCAGACAGCTTATAAGTAATACCCTAGAAATTGCAAATTTTTGTAAATCCTAAGTTTGTGTTGTGCCTACTTTTCAACCATGTGTGCCAGTGATAGTTCTAGGGATCCAAGGGGCGCAGGGGCATGCCCTCCTGACATAATGGTAGACTTGTTGTTAGGACTGCTTGCGCTGGTTTGGGGTGAAAGTTATTTTTTTACTTGGTTTTTAATAAGTTTTTAATTATTAAGACTGTCTCTTTTTACAAACCAGTTAGAAACAAGGTTTCAGTTACATTGTGTGGTCTATGTTAGATTTCACCAATGACATATACTTTAATTAAATTTAAGTTTATCAAGGAAATCTGTCTGTATTACCACATAAGCCAACTGGGAGCCAAAAATCTTAATTTTTTAATAAGGAGGTGAAATTTAAAATCTTGACTTCTTTAGGCTGTTGAAATGATATTTCAGGGTTGTGCTTTCACTACAGGGCTGAAAGCAAAATATTTACTTCTTTTTACAATCAAAAATTTGTTTATGAGTCTTGGTATGGCACTGATGCATACAAATTGATCTTGTTACCTTTTTTGGCTGTCTGTCTTGGTTTGCTTTTTAAGACTTTACTTGGATGAATAGAAGAGGAAATACAAACAAAGAGCTCTAAACTGACAGGATTAGCTATTATAAATGTTCACCAAAATACTGAGGTAGACATCAACTATGTACCGAATAGATATGGCCAGAGTGGAAATAAAGAAATAGATTTTTTTTTTCTCATAAGATTATGAATTCTGTAATTTAGCAAAATATATAAACTTTAAAAAGTGGAAAGAAACACTATGTGACATTAAAAAGCATTGATGAAATTGTATTTTGTGATAATAAAAAGCTTGCTATAGCAGTAAGAAGTCCAAAGGCAAAAAATCATGCAGAAAATATTAAATATGATATTTTTTTATAGATAAGATGGTGAACAGCTTTTTATTTTTTTACAGTGGGATGGTTTTTATAACTTACTATTTTTTCTATCAATATTCTTATAGCCTACCATTTTGATTTAAATAGGTTTATTAGAACTTTAACCCTCATCAGATTTTAGAATGAATTTACAACCATTTCCACTACCTATCTACAACACACAATTGTCAAGGTTCCCTTTAAATTCTGGGTATTTCTTTGTTCACACGTTTATAGAAGCAACCTATTACGCAACTCCCCTCCCTTAAAAAATCCTGGATCCACCCCTGAGTAGATTCTGAGAGGTATTATTCCTGTAAATCATAAATTTTCCTAAATTACTGAAGTGAGGAAGCTAAGAAATAGAGTCAATGTTGATATTACCTGAACAACTGTTTTGGGTCATTAAACTATTGTTAATAGATGCATTTTGACTTTTTGAACATCTTTTCTCTCTTGATAAACTACTGCAAACTCACCATTATGGAGTGATTACAGCCCAAATATCCTGTATTTACACATATAGAATTGCAATCATTTCTGTTTTTGTTGATTGGATATTTGAAATCACAAATCTGTAATAGTTTAGAAACAAATTTGGGCTATATATTTGCACATCAGGGGGGTGGGGTAAAGCATAGTATATATTAAATATGTAAGCTAACCATTGCTGTTTTTAATATATACTTTGCTTTACCCCCCCCCCCAATGTGCAAATATATAATAACTCCATAATGGTGATTTTGCGGTAATTTTGCAAGAGAGAAAAAGATGTTCAAAAAAAGTCAAAATGCATCTATTAACAATAGTTTCATGACACAAAACAATTGTTCTGGTAATATCAAGATTGACCAAAAACAGATACATCTTTAGAATCAGAATTTCATCCAAAATCCAGATATGACACTATTTTCATCAGAAGTGAAATTTAGAACTCCTTGTTAATGGTCAAGTTATAGGCAGAATTGTATTAATGGACTGATCTTTCTATAACCCAGTCTTGATAAACCATTTAATCAAAACAGCTGTAGATAAAATAACAACAATTAAAAAGCTGCAGCTTGAAAAACAAGAAAAAACTTTCATGTTTCGACTAACTAAATTTTTCTCTCAGTTATTCTATATATTCCTGTGAATTAGTTTTTTTCCTTTATTTAGGAGAAATAAATTGTCCTTTCTATTTCTTTTATGATTGAAAACTTTTTTATTCCAAACTTCTAGACATTCTAGACGTCAAGTGTCTGTAATTTTATCATTCTTTTTAGAAGATCATTAAAATGTAAAAAATAAATGGAATAACTTCTACTTTCTTTTGTCACATATCTTGTTTAGTGACCCTTAAGCGAAGATGAAATATTTTTTTCATGACCGCCTTAGCTTCTAGAAAAGTGTTTCAATGTAAGCATAAACACATAAATATATCTTAGCAGAGGCATATTTCAAAATAGGGATGGAGCGAATTTATGAAAAAAAAACTACAATAAAATGCAGGATGATCATATGTAAAATATTGGTAAAACCGTAAATAAGTTAGGATATCGGGAAAAGGTAAGAGTCAAAAGGCTTATGTACGTATTTTTTTTCTCGGCCTGAGAAGTGAAGACAAAACTATAAAAGAATACTGTTAAAAGTTTACCTATGCTCTCCATATAGGGTTTAAACTCCAATTCGGCGCGTCAATGGCCGCCCTCGCGCAACGGACTGACTCCAAACATCCTTTGAACCCTTTCAACATCCTTTGGCTGGAAAAGGGAAGGAACGTCCTTGCATAAGAACGATTGGCAGAGCGAAATTCAAAAATTCAAACAAAAACGAAGAATTATTTTATTTTTACTTTTTTATTTAATATGCCAATTTTTGTATGTGAATTAAACTTGGGCTTCTACTTTGAACTTTTCTTTTCACACAGCGTGTATTTTTCATATTTTTTTTTTATTGAAAAAAATACACAGTATCAAAATATTACGGTCAACGGGGAAATAATTTAATTTTTTACACACTCTCAAAATTGTTTATCTGATAAAAATATCCACGGTGAATAAAAGAAATAGGAAGCTAAAGAAAGAAGAAAGAAAAAAAGAGAAAAAAAAGAAGAATAAAAGAAAGGGGAAGAGAGAGGGGGGAGAGAGAGGGGAAGAGATGGGGGAGAGAGGGGAGGGGAGGGGAGAGGGGGGAGAGAGTGGAGAGAGAGAGGGGGAGAGAGGAAGAGGGGAGAGAGGAACGAGAGAGAGGGGAAAGAGAGAGAGGAAGGAGAGGGAGGAGAGAGAGAGGGGGGAGAGAGAAAGGGGGCAGAAAGATGGAGGGGGTGGAGGGGGAGGAGGGGATGGGGAGAGAGGGGGGAGAGAGGGGAGAGAGAGAGAGAGAGAGAGAGAGAGAGAGAGAGAGAGAGAGAGAGAGAGAGAGAGAGAGAGAGAGAGAGAGAGAGAGAGAGAGAAGAATTTTGCTGTTATTACAGCTAGTTTATCCTAATAATTTACAAATGTAAAAAAATTACTGGCAATATTAGCAGAAATGTATAATTCCTTTCAGATCCATAAAAAACTTGAGCGTCTTCGAACAGCAGGGCGAGCGATGGTAAGCGAATATGTGTACCCTGTAAGGATCCTGATGGCAAAGATATTTGAACCATGAAGATTTTAGGACAGTACAACATTTTTATCAGTGTTGCCATGTTGAACCATGAAAAACAAATTTCAAAACTGATTATAGTTAGATTTGACCACGCTTTTCATCCTTATACATTATAATTTATTTATGAATTATAATACATTAAATTATAATGAATTATACATTATAATACGTCCTTATACATTATAATACATTAAAAAGTTGTTGATTCCCAATGACAACTAAACTTGCAAAGGAAAGCCAAAAATTTTTAAGCTGTTTGATGTCACATGTTTTGGGCTGCAAAGCAAAGCAAAGACCTGACTATTGTCTATATAGGTAGAACCCTCATGATGATCTCTTTTAAACCAAATACTATACTGATAAAACTCCACATTTTATTTAAACTTGAAAACTCTTCTTTCCTGTAAACAGTTGGCTCATAATAACAAAAAAAAATGAAAATAAAGTAATCTTTTGGCTATATTCAGACATTAGCAGGAGGGTGTTGGGCTTGGAAGCAACTGAACTGGTAGCTACTCTGATAATTGGATTGATATAACCTTACTAAATAGGTTCAAGAAAGGTTAATAGCTATTTAGCCCAGAAGAGGCACAACAGGACATTAATCAACATAGGCTTCTATACTTTCGGGCAGCCTAATTTTTTATCAGACAGCTTAGAAGTAACAGACAGTTTATAAGTAATACCCTAGAAAATACAAATTTTTGAAAATCCTACGTTTGTGTTGTGTCTACTTTTCAACCATGTGTGCCAGTGATAGTTTTAGGGGTCCGAGGGGCACAGGAGCATGCCCTCCTGACATAATGGTGGACTTGTTGTTAGGAATGCTTGCTCTGGTTTGGGATGAAAGTTATTTTTTTACTTGGTTTTTAATGAGTTTTTAATTATTACGACTGTCTCTTTTACATACCAGTTAGAAACAAGGTTTCAGCTACATTGTGTGGTCTATGTTAGATTTCACCAATGACATATAGTTTAATTAAATTTAAGTTTATCAAGGAAATCTGTCTGTATTACCACATAAGCCAACTGGGAGCCAAAAACATTTTTTTTTTCATAAGATTATGAATTCTGTAATTTAGCAAAATATATAAACTTTAAAAAGTGGAAAGAAACACTATGTGACACTAAAAAGCATTGATGACATTATATTTTGTGACAATAAAAAGCTTAACTCACTTGCTATAGCAGTCAGAAGTCCAAAGGCAAAAAATCATGCAGAAAATATTAAATATGATATTTTTTATAGATCAGATGGTGAACAGCTTTTTATTTTTTTTACAGTGGGATGGTTTTTATAACTTACTATGTTTTCTATCAATATTCTTATAGCCTACCATTTTGATTTAAATAGGTTTATTAGAACTTTAACCCTCATCAGATTTTAGAAGGAATTTAGAACCATTTCCACTACCTATCTACAACACATAATTGTCAAGGTTCCCTTCAAATTCTGGGTATTTCGTGGTTCACAAGTTTATAGAAGCAACCTATTACGCAACTCCCCTCCCTTAAAAAAATTCTGGATCCACCCCTGAGTGGGTGGTATTCTGAGAGGTATCATATTCCTGTAAAGCAGGGCTTCTTAAACTATGGGTCGCGACCCCATTTGGGGTCACGTAGCAAAATTATGGGGTCGCGAGTGATAAAAACACAATTTAAAAAAAAATGTTTTTTAACTTGTAAAATTATTGTTATAAAGAAAAATAACAATCATCGTAGATAAATATATCATAAAATCTTCTGGTTCAGGAAGACTTTTTATACCAGCATTTCTATTCCAATCATTATAATATCTTGCATAAATTTACTATGAATCAGAAGATGTTTTAGAAATTTAAAAAAAAATTAGATTTATTTTTGTCAATCTCTTAAAACCGAAATAATCCTGATAAATATTATCAAGAAAATTTTTAAGTGTTATTTCGAAGTAACTATGTAAACGTTTCGTGTTATTTTCATTTAGCCATTGTATGATTGTGAACGAAGTGCATGTTATTCCGAATTAGTCAGCTTAACCCTTTCGCGACCGCCGGGACCTTACAGTCCCGGCATGTAAAAATATTTTGGGCGCTTCTTAATTGATTGATAGCACCAGAATTGAACGATGTGCTTCAGGATGCTGTTAAGGTCATAAATCAAACACTTCGTGGTAACGAACTGTAGTAAGGAGCGACCCGGCTCAATAGTAACCAAAACTCTAAAAATTGGAATTTTGATACAAATAGTTACAGCAAAAGAATTGTATTTTAATGCTGATTTTAAATATATAAGTTTCATCAAGATCAGTTATACCCATCAAAAGTTACGTGCCTGAGAAAATTTGCCTCATTTCAGAAAATAGGGGGAAACGCTCCCTAAAAGTCATAAAATCTTAACAAAAATCACATCATCAGATTCAACGCATCAGAGAACCTAGTTGTAGAAGTTTCAAGCTCCTATCTACGAAAATGCGGAATTTCGCATTTTTTGCCAGAAGACAGATTACGGATGCGTGTTTCTTTGTTTTTTTTTTCCCCAGGGGTGATCGTATCGACTGAGTTGTCATAAAATATTGTGAGAGGGCTCATTTTGACGGAAATTAAAAATTCTAGTGTCCTTTTGAAGTGACCAAAAAAATTGGAGGGCACCTATGCCCCCTCCCACGCTCATTTTCTCCCAAGTGTCACCGGATCAAAATTCTGAGATAGCCATTTTATCCACCATAGTAAGAAAACCTGATAACTATGTCTTTAGGTACGACTTACTCTCCCGCAGTCCCTGTGGGAGGGGCTGCAAGTTACAAACTTTGGCCTGTGTTTACATATAGCAATGGTTACTGGGCAATGTACAGACGTTTTCAGGGGGATTTTTTTGTTTAGGGGGGAGATTTGAGGGGGAGTTACGTGGGAGGATATTTCCATGGAGAAACATGTCATGGGGGAAAAGAATTTCAAAGAAGGGGGCACAGGATTTTCTAGCATTATTTAAAAAACAATGACAAAATAAATATGAAGTTTTTCTACTGAAAGTAAGGAGCAGCATTAAAACTTAAAACGAACAAAAATTATTACGCATATGAGGGGTTTACCTCTGCATTATACCTCACTCTTTACGCTAAAGTATTTTTAGCAATTTCAACTATTTATTCTACGACCTTTGTGATTCTGAGCTCATTCTTAAGGAATTGGGACAAAATTTAAGCTTTAGGATAAAGAGTGAGGTATCGACGAGGGTTGAACCCCCTCATACACGCAATAAAAACATACGAATATAGAAGCTCGTTACGTAAATTAATTCGTAAGTTAAGTATATTTTTTACCAATGACACCGTTTGTAGAAAATTAAAAGTTCTAGTTGCTTTTTTATGTAATCAAAAAATTGGAGGGCAACTAGGCCTCCTCCCTCGCTCCTTTTTTCTCAAAATCTTCCGAATAATTGCAATTAATTAATATGTAAATTTCATTTTAATTATTTATGTACGGAGAGCCAAGATCAAAACATGCATTAATTCGAAAACGTCCATTAATTAAATAAAAAAAAACAAGTTTTTTTTTAATGAAAGTAAGGAGCAACATTAAAACTTAAAACGAACAGAAATTACTCTGTATATGAAAGGGGCTTTTCCTCCTCAACGCCCCGCTCTTTACGCTAAAGTTTCTTACTGTTTAAAAAATAGAGTTAAGAGAAAGAGCCAAACTTTAGCGTAAAGAGCGGGGCGTTGAGGAGGAAAAGCCCCTTTCATATAAGGAGTAATTTCTGTTCGTTTTAAGTTTTAATGTTGCTCCTTACTTTCATTTAAAAAAACTTTTTTTTTTTATGTAATTTTATTAAGAGCCAAGCCCTTAACAGTCACTTATTTTCAAATCTCTGTAAGGATACGGATTCCAACTACACAACTTTGTTATTACATGCAGAAGTAAGATGGTTGTCAAGAGGTCAAAGTTTAAAAACAATATTGTTATTAAAGGACGAGATCAAAATATTTTTAACTGAACAAAAATGTGAATTAGCTGCTTTTCTTCAAAATGACTTTATTTACTTCAAACGATAAAATTGAAAGTTTTATTAAAAAGATCAGCATTTAGAAAAGTAGGGTCGAAAAAAATTCGTTCGAAATGTTTTCCAGTGTCGACAATTTTGTAATTGGGAAAATTCATCGTAAAACTTTTATTGCAAAAACTATTGTAGATCACTTAAAAGCGCTAGAAATACAGTTCCTGGCATATTTTATATTAAATATTGATTTACAAAAACTAGTTTGGATTCAAAAGCTGTTTTGGATTGGCTTAAGTGAGGTTGATCATCTGCCACTTAAAGCTCAAGAGGAATTTGCTGAGCTTTCGTTTGACTTAAACTTAAAACTAGAATTCCAAATAAAAAAGCCCTGGACTGAATTCTGGATCGGAACTAGAACTGAATTTCCCACAATCGCCGATATGGCGTTGAATGTACTTCCGCCATGCAACATCACATATTTATGTGAAGTTACTTTCTCAGCTTTAACACACATTAAATCCCAATATCGTTCAGCGATAAAAAATTTTGAAGAGGTCTTACGTCCAGTAGTTTCAAACATTACAACAAGATTTGATTTGTTATGCAATAAAAAACAGGCACATCCATCTCATTAAATTTTTAACGTAAACTTTAATTGAATATTTACCATGGAACTACTTGGATATATTTGAGAAAATTAAGACGGTCAGAATCCACTTTTGTTTTTGAAACTATAATAAAAACATTTCTATAACATTTTGTGCAAATTTCAATTTTAAATTTTTATATGTTTCAAAACGAATTCAAAATTTATATATTTTCATATGCATATGTACATTGTTACCTAATAAATATATCATCAAAAAATATTAATTTATTTTTCTTTTATGTTTGTTGGGGTCGTTAAGAAACTCGCAATCATAAAAGGGGTCGGAAATTACAAAAGTTTAAGAAGCCCTGCTGTAAAGCATAAATTTTCCTAAATTACTGAATTGAGGAAGCTAAGAAATAGAGTCAATGTTGATATTACCTGAACAACTGTTTTGGGTCATTAAACTATTGTTAATAGATGCATTTTGACTTTTTGAACATCTTTTCTCTCTTGATAAACTACTGCAAACTCACCATTATGGAGTGATTACAGCCCAAATATCCTGTATTTACACATATAGAATTGCAATCATTTCCATTTTTGTTGATTGGATATTTGAAATCACAAATCTGTAATAGTTTAGAAACAAATCTGGCTATATATTTGCACATCAGGGGGTGGGGGTAAAGCATAGTATATATTAAATATGTAAGCTAACCATTACTGTTTTTAATATATGCTTTGCTTTCCCCCCCCCCCCCCAATGTGCAAATATATAATAACTCCATAATGGTGATGTTGCAGTAATTTTGCAAGAGAGAAAAAGATGTTCAAAAAGTCAAAATGCACCTATTAACAATAGTTTCATGACACAAAACAATTGTTCTGGTAATATCAAGATTGACCAAAAACAGATACATCTTTAGAATCAGAATTTCATCCAAAATCCAGATATGACACTATTTTCATCAGAAGTGAAATTTAGAACTCCTTGTTAATGGTCAAGTTATAGGGAGAATTGTATTAATGGACTGATCTTCCTATAACCCAGTCTTGATAAACCATTTAATGAATTTAAAGAAAAGACTGACATATGGAAATATCTAACATGATATATGCAAATATTTAATGTATTTACATACAAGTCTGTCTATACTTTGACCATTAGGG